>NW_005871213.1:1118875-1121370 GCF_000147115.1 Myotis lucifugus | reverse complement strand
TAATTTGCAAAATGGCCCGGACCCGGGGGGCGGGACCAAACTTCGACAGGGGCTTCCTAGGAAAGGCGGAATCAATAAGAATTAAGGCCATTCCCGTTATTGGGGGTAATGAGCTGAGGATGAGGGGACTGAGGGACTTCATCTTTCAGGATTCGACACTTGGTCATCCCTGGGTTCCTGGACGACCTGGGCTTCGCAGACCACAGCGCTGCTCCATGAAAAGGGATTTCAACTCCTTTCCCTGTGGCTCACGACTTTCCAAGATATGATCCATCGCAGCTGCTTCTGAATAGCTGTCCTCCCTTGTTCCCCAGCCGTGGCTCAGAGGGGCTGTCTCCTTGCTGCCCCCCACGCCCACACCACTGCTTCCCGCCTTTGGAGTTCTGATCACAGCGCTCAGTCCACATGGCACGGGCTCTCTATTCTCCACCTACTCTCCCCTTGCAGGTGAGTCTGCTCTCACCTGCCTCAGAGAGCTTTCCCAGCCACTCAGAATGAGCCACTCCACCGCCCCCTGCTCCATCTGACCTCCCAGGACATGTAACTGGTTTTCTGTGGTACATTCAGCACTATGTTCTCACCACCGTCTCTCTTCCCGGCCACACAGGGAGATTCCTTAGCTCCAGCTTCTTTGTAGTTAGTGTTTTCACCCCCATGTGCCCACGTCCTCACCGAGGGGCATGTGAGCAGAAGCAGCTAAGCATGTGGGGAGCCTTCCCGGTTTTGTCTCTTCTGTCCGTGCTTTTGAAGGAAGAGTTCTAAAATGGAGGAGAAGGGGTAAGTTGACTTCAATTGGCCAAGGAGAGACAATTGGCTTTATTTTTAAATGTATCTTGATTGTTGAAAGTATTACATTGACCCCTTCTAGCCGGCATCTGTCTCAGCCCCAGGCCTTCACCTCACTATTGTCTGAGTCTATGGGTTATGCATGTATGCATATAAGTTCTTTGGTTAATCTCATCTCACACTCCCCCCCGCCCCCGCCCTCTCACGCACATGTCTTCCCTCTGAGATTCAACAATCTGTCCCATCTTCCATGTCTCTGCATCTATTTTGCTCCTCAGTTTATTTTGTTCTTTAGATTCCACATATGAGTGAGATCATGTGATACTTGTCTTTCTCTGGCTGGCTTATTTCGCTTAGCATAATGCTCTCCAGGTCCCTCAAAGGGTAAGAGATCCTTATTTTTTACTGCTGCATCGTATTCCATGGTGTAAATGTGTCACAGCTTTTTTTATCCACTCACCTACTGATGGGCACTTGGGCTGTTCCAAATCTTAGCTATTGTAAATTGCACTGCTATGAACATAGGGGTACATACATTCTTTCCGATTGGTGATAATTGACTTTAAATTAGACTTTATGTGAGTGACCCAAAACAAGAACAACTAAAGCTTCCTATGGTAAACTACCAAGATTTGGAGATTCATTTGTTAACACAGCAAAGCATGATCTATCCTGACTAATCTGACCTCTAATGCTTGGTGTCCCCTTTGGCGTAGGAACAAACCAGGGATCCCTTTGTCATTTCACACTGTGCTTTTCTTCGCTCCTAGCAAATATCTTTTGAATGAAATTGAACCTTGGTTTGATGACTTAATGAAAAAAGACTCCCAGATGGGAGATAAAGTGATAATCCAGTATTTACAGCCTCATCCCACTTTTGTTTGCCCCACTTAAAAAAAATACTTACCTGTCTTTATTTAACGCCTTGTGTACCTGAAAGTGTTTCCTCAGATTAGAAAATGAACCATCTCAGCTGGTCAGACCTCCAGAATCTCTGCTAGTCATATTCCACTGAATTACCCTTTGCATTTATGAGCAGAAAAGAGATACAGAAAATTAAACTTGTCTCATTCTGATTACTGAAGTCCTTTGGTAGAAGTAAACTTGTACTTGTATTTTAATTTTTTTTAAGGGACGTGGGACTGCTGACCTGAGCCAAAGTGTAGATAGGCGTTGCTATGCTACCAGCGAGACTGGGGCCACTTTCCCCACTTGTGTACAACACAATCCTTTATTGCATTCCCCCTTAATATCTCTGTTTGGATGTAATGCCACCAATTTGAAATGTGTATATATTGCTTCCTGCCCTTGAGGACCTTCGTCAAAATGAGATATTTTAACTAAAATGAGACACTCACAGTTTCCTCCTGCCCTGTATTTATTTTGTCATAAAACCCCGTGCATCCAGGAGACTGTGATTTTTCAAGTTTATTATCTCAAAAGTGATTTTAGAAATATTACCAAATAATAATACATGATTGAAAAGCAAAGGAGAAATTCCGTCTGGATGACAGTAGCTATTTATAAAATCCTCCAGCCATCTTCTCTCAGGCTGAGGTACAGGCGGAATTGCTCAGGTAACTCACAGGGCTGGTTTCAATAGAAAATTTGAACCATAGCACTTTCTGGTGTGTTTTTGTTTTCTTGTGTTTAAATGCAAGTTGCACGTTGAAACTAAATTCTTCTGATTTTAGAAAATTTAGAAAGTT
>NW_005871213.1:1075253-1118235 GCF_000147115.1 Myotis lucifugus | reverse complement strand
CTGGGCACACTGCAGCTTAGGCCTCACACCTGCTCCATCATCTTGGCCAGGGTGTGTGTGTGTGTGTGTGTGTGTGTTTTATAGTGTCTGTTTTATAGTGTCTGTCTGGAGTGATGATGATTGCTCTTAAAATACAGTCTGGGCCTCTCCACAGGTTCCCAGCAGCTCTAAAGGATGGAGTAAAACCCGTTTGCACCCCATCCAGTTAGGTGACCTGTTAAATGGGCCCCTAACAAAAGAATTAGAGCGGCATGGAGAGAGTGGAACCAGATTGTGAAAACCGGTAAGCCTGCCCTTTGTCAGGAGGCGACTCCATTCTGGTCAGCCTGTATCGATAAATACCTGTAGGTGCCATTCTAATGCAGTGGCTTTAAAGTGGGCGAAGTGAAAAGGAGGGAGGGAGGCAGGAGCAGGGCACAGTTAATGTCTTTCTGGACTGGGAAGGGAGCAGAGAGAGATTTACAAACCACTGTAAGGTAACAAGAAGGAGTAGGAGGACCAGAGCCAGTACAGGCAGAGCCTGGGATGCAGAGCAGGGGCCGTTGATTGTGGCCGGTCAAGCGGGGGAGCTTTCCAGAAAGGGACCTGTCTGCTGGGCCAGGATTCTCTTGTGCTGATTTTGGGAGGGTCCCGGAGGAAGATTCTAATTCTAATTATTATTGGCTCTTTTATTTTGTTTTGTCTCAAGCAGTAGGAACTCCTTCCTAATGGACTAATCTATGAAGAAGGCCTTACCGTGTGGTCCTCCCTGAAATGCTGCACGCGCCCTCTTAGAGCCAGGCTGTCTGTCTGTAGGTCTGTGTCATTTTCTCTCAGGACTGTCTGCTCCTTGAAGGGAGGGACTGGCTCTGCTGTGGCTTCGATGCTCTGCCTTTCCTCATGGTGCTGGGCACACAGTAAGTGCGACATTGATGCAGGTGAATAAATAAAATGATTCATGAAGATCAGTGGGATGCTAATGATTCATTGCTGAGGAGGTTAATAATTGTACAGCATTTCATTGGGAAGGGCCCAGGAGAGGGTGACCTCTGCACACGTCTCCCTAGCATCACCCTGGGCTAGATCCTAGACAGCGCCCACTCCCCTTCACCGGGTGGAAACCTGAGGCACAATCGCATGGAATGCAAATCCAGAGCTAAATACTGATAATAACCTCTCCCGTTTGCATTTCAGTTTAGAGGTCGCCACAGTGTGAGGGGAGGCACGTGGCTTATTTGTGTTTTCCAGGTGAGGACCTCAGGCTCAGAGAGGGGGAGTGTCAGGTGAAAGGTTTTTGAGGGAGGTGGGGGCTTAGTGAAATGATGCTACAATAAACAAGACACATCCATAGCTAGGATAGATCCTGACAAATTACTTGGTCTGAATTGTGTGAGAATGCACAGGTAGGAGACATTTCAATGGCAGACAGGGGGGTTGGGACAGGTGGGTGGGTGGAAGGGACATGGACCTGGAGCTCAGGAGATTTGGGTGTTTGTCTCCACTCTCCCAGAGACTTACGTCACCTGGGGAAGGTTGTCTTGTCCTTTGTCTTGGCCTTGTTTCTTCATCCACAAAAGGAGAGAAATAGTTTATTTGTAGTTACTTGTGGCTCAAATATGCTACTGACACAAAGCTATGGAGATACCGTACTAGAAGACAAAGACAGCCTGAATTATCTCAGAAAAATGCCATACTTGACTGATTTTTATGATGCAAAGCATTCTTTATAGGTAAAATTACATTTAAATCAAATTACACCCCCCACCAAGATCCTTCAGTGTTGGGGGGGGGCCTATAAAGATGATTGAGATACAGAGGTCATCATTGGAGCTGTGTGTAATATTTGTCAGTGTCATGTGATCATGGAGCGAGGATGAAGCACGGGCCACTGACGCCCAGGCTCTCTTCTCTCCTGTCACCAGGTCTGGCGATGGAATAGTGGGTCCCCTCGGCTCCACTAGTCTGATGCCCTCAGACACATGCTCCGTCTCTTCCTTTAAAATCAGGACTAAAATGACCAGCCTCGTCTCTTGCCTCTTGCCAGGGAAGTCTCATGAGGGTCACGTGAGATCACCTATGTGAGAGCACGTGGTGAGCTGTAGAGCCCCGAACAAAGGCTTCAGTGAGTGTAAGTTAGTTATCATGGCCTCTGGTCATCCGTGGGGCTATGGGGACAGTGACCCCTACCCTTGCCAGGATCACTCGACTCTGGCCTCAAAGTTGGGCTCAGGGGGAAAAAGTGAAACTCTTGCTGTTGGCTTTAGCTGAATCCCTCGAGTTAGCTGGCGTGCTTCCCAGAACCTCATCAAAACAGAGCAGGAACCAAGGGGGTTGGCCAGCCAGAACGGAAAGTGAAACATCGGGCCTCAGCGCTGCTGGGCGCTTAACGCGATGAAAGGAGTCTTACTTCTCTGTCCTTATTAGGGCCCTGCGTTATCACAGCGTGTGACCTTGAACGAGTCACTTCCCTCTCTGAGCTCGGGTTTCTTGCTCTTTCCAATTTTAGGAGTTTGAGGGGGTGATTTCTGGATTCTGTCTGTCCTGGTGACTTAAGAAGGTTTTTTAAGTGAAGGGTCAGTTCACATATGAAACAGCGTCAGGGCCCCTCCAGGACTGGTGCTTTAAGCTCCAGGGAGGCTCCTGGGTAGCCTTGTGCTGAGTTGAGTGGCCTTGATTGGAACACAGGCTGCTGTACTCTCGGAGAGGTGACACCAGCTCAGAAGTCCTGAATGTGAGCTCTTTGGCAGCTGTGAGTCACAGCTCTGGGCAAAGATCGGAGTCAGGCCATATGAGCTGCAAAGCTCACCCCCCCGCCTGCCGCCAGAAGGCTGCTCTGCCTCCTGTACCCTGTGGGCACCACAGCCCCTGAGCTCTGTACTGCAGACACGCTGTCCCTGAGGCAAGGATGGACAGCGCATACCTACCAGTTAGGGAGCGTGGATAATTAGGCAGGGGCGCAGAAGAGGAAAGGGAAAGAAAAGCAAGAACATTATTTCTGTGATAACAGCACAGTGGTTTCTGCTGGGTGAGAGGGAGGCAAGGAACCCTTCCCTCTGGTTCTGGTTCAGAAAATATTATTTCTATGTTATTCTTTTTATTTTTGAGAGAGAGAGGAAGGGGGGGAGAGAGAGAGAGAGAGAGAGAGAGAGAGAGAGAGAGACCGGTTGCCTTCCACATGAGTCCCAAAAGGGGCTTAAACCCACACCCTGGGCATGTATCCTGACCAGTAATTGAACCTGCAGCGTTTTGGTGTATGGGACAATGCTCCAACCAATGGAGCCACCCAGTCAGGGTTATTTCTTCTTTATTTAAACTTGGAGGCATTTATGTGGCCGATCACTTTCTGATTATTCATTAAACGTTCACTGTTTTATGCACCTCACTGTGCCATGTTTATTGCAGTTTTCAAGTGTGAATCTATTCCTTGGTGCATGTGAAGCAGGTAAAGCACCGTCAACAAGCAAGCATTTGGTAAGTGTTCTTCCCAGGGCGGTGGTCCTGCGGCCTGAGGCAAGTCAGGAGCGCCACCCTCATCTCCCAGTCAGACCCCATGGGCTTCCGTGGTTCCCGGCGAAGAGGTGCCTTCACAGGTGGCTGTGCTTGGGAAGAGTTGCAGTTCTATCCCTGGGTCCTTCTGTCAGTGGAAAATGTGTTTCTATCGACTCCTATTCCTTTCTTCTTCCTTTCTCTCTCTCTCTCTCTCTCTCTCTCTCTCTCTCTCTCTCTCTCTCTCTCTCTTTTTCTCTTTCTCCCCTGCACTTTCTCTTAACAGACATTATTAGGTCCTTGCCATGTGGCCAACACTACTGGGTATAAAACCAAAGATGAAATGACAAGGGATTCTGCCCTTCTGAGGGTGAGAAATGTGCCATGGATAATGGGCGTGCAGACAGATCAGTACCTTAATATGGTAGAAGGTCCAGCCCCCCATTTTCTTATCTGTAGGCCTGGAGGTGTGTTTTGGAGGCACTTGGGCACATCCCTGGAAATGGTAGTAGTTGTCATTGTCATAAAAGAGTGTTATCAGCAGGTCCTAGCTGGCAGGTTTATGGGGCTGGGGGTTTCTAAGCTGGCTTCTGAAGGGCAGGTGTGATGGTAATTGACAAAGCAGAGTGGGGAGGACATTTCAAATCTAGTTTTTGAAATTTAAGCAGAGTTATTCCTTCCCCATCCCCACTCCCCCCACTAGAAATACAAAGGGAAGGGCCAGTAGCTTAGGCTGACCTGCAAGAGCAGTATTACCATGTGTGGGCAAAGGTGTGCTTACCTGCTCAGTACACCATGACTCCTTGCTTTATGGAGGACCTCCTGGAATTTCACAGTAAGCCAACTTCCTTGTTGTTAGAATAAAAAAAAGTAATGCTATTTCAGCCTAACCCCAAACACTGAAATATGCTATGTAGCTTTAGTAATTGGTTGTGGATTTCTATCTTTTGTGGGGTAGCATTTTGTTTTAACATAATTTTCTCTTTAAATGTTTTATTTAGTTTGCTCCAGCTTTAAAACACAATGATAATATAGGGGATGCTTTCTTTAAAGTTCGTATTTATTTGAGTCAACATGCTAACTACATCATGGGAGTTACTTAAAACCTTAGGTGTATATGCTAACTCTTCATTCCAGAAAATTCAGTGAATGTGTCTGGATTCACAGCCAGATATAGACGAGGTTACCGGGAGCTCAGTGGCAGGCAAGGTGACCTTCCTAGCTCCTTGCTAAGTCCACAAATGGCTGTCTCCTACACCTGCCTGCCCTCTGTGCTACTCTTGTTGTGCTTTCTGCCCCTGGCTCCCTCCCTGCCCTTCTCCAAGTCCTGTCTCCTGCTGGACCTACTGTCCAGATTCCGTCCCTTCAATTGCTGAACCCCATCTATGCATTTCCTCTGGCGGGACCCTTGCTCTTTCCCAACTTCTTTCCCTTAATTCCTTCCTAAATAGTCTACTTGGATCTCTGATTGGCAGAGCCCGTGGTTCTGAGCAGAAGGTTCTTCCATGTGTTTACCTCTGGTTCTCCTCTACACAGAGCAGAATTCAAATGTCAACCGCATCTGTATGTCACAATAAAAATAGCCACATTTTCACCTCTCCTGTCTGAAGTGTTGGTGACTCCAATTTTAAAGGAATAATTGCTTACAAAGTGCCGCTCAGCCATTGCTAGAAACGTGTGTTCTTGTTGGTTCTTTCCCCAGGAAATTGCAGGAATGGCATGCGGGAGAGAAGAGGGTCAACACATGACCGCTAATGTGATTAATTAAAGGGCTTAGAATAAACGACAGTAGGTATTTAGTGGTACCTTGGGGGTGGGTGGATTAAAGCTGGTTAAACACATGGGTGGAGGGGGCAGATTAATGAATGACTCAGCGGCTGTGAAAGGGGTTGGAGCATTTTTCAGTGGAGCAATTAATAAACATCTCTTCCGCCACATTACATGTGAGGGAACGCACTTTAATCCTTTAAATGCTTTCACCCTCTGTAATTAGGTAATTAGTTTTAGGAAGCAATGTAACAAATGCACAAGGAGAAAGAAAAACAACAAACGTAGATGAATACATAAGAGCCTTTCATTTTATATCAAATCAGTACTTTCTTATTTTCTTTCTTTTTTTGTTTTGTTTTGTTCATCTCATTGGAGGATTCCCCTTGCCCCCCCCCACCTCCATTTATTTTTAGAAGGAGTGGAAGGGAGGGAGGAAAGGAGAGAGAGAGAGAAAGAGAGAGAAACATCAATTGGGTCTGGGGATCGAACCTGCAACCCAGGTATGTGTCCTTGACTAGGAATCAAACCCACAACCTTTAGGTGCTTGGGCCGGCACTCTAACCACTGAGAAACCTGGCCAGGGCTCTTATTTTATTCTTTAAGTTACATTCATTGGGTGACATTGGTTAATAAGATCACATAGGTTTCAAGTATACATTTCTATGACCTGCATATTGCATTGTGTGGGGTAGTAAAAGGTAAAGGGCCCAAATGTATGGTGATGGAGGATGATTCAAATCAGTACTTCCTATTTCTTCTCTTGTTCAGGTGTCACAGTCTTCCCAGGAGTCTCACTGCCTCTCCACAGGGGGGGGGGCTGGTTTGTGCCCCTAAAGAAAACCACGGCCGATAGTACAGAACTAGGAGCCTCCTGCACCCCCAATAAGTGCTTTATAGTATAAGCCAGATAAAGTGTGACGCCTCACCTGACCTTTGCCAGGTAAGGTACTAAGTGCTTTATGGATATTATTTCATTGAATCCTCATAACAACCCTCTTCAGTAGATACTACGAGGTAGACGCCATTCTACCCATTTTACAGATAAAGTAACTGAGGCCCAGGAAACTTACATTGCTGGAGGATATATACTCCTCATGAACAGTGCACTTAAGATTTAACCCCGTACTCAAGAGACTGTTATCTTAATCCAGCTTTGTGATTCTATGGCCAATTTTATATGTTCCACAGGGTTTCCTGGAAGTTAAAAAATTAGTGAATGGACCCAATTAAACAAGAGTACTCACCAATGTAGAACTAGATGTTTCGGAAGAGCATTGAACAAGATCTCTACTACTTTGAGAATGCCTAAAGGGTTAGCTTCCATCAGCCTGGTTGGGTATTCCCCTATGCTCTTCAGGTAGCTCAGCGGTTCTCAACCTGTGGGTCGCGACCCCTTTGGGGGTCGAACGACCCTTTCATAGGGGTCGCCTAAGACCATCCTGCATATCAGATATTTACATTACGATTCATAACAGTAGCAACATTACAGTGATGAAGTAGCAACGAAAATAATTTTAGGGTTGGGTCACAACATGAGGAACTGTATTTAAAGGGACAGAAGGTTGAGAACCACTGATTGTAGCTGAAAACATCGAGTCATGGAGAACTGACCTTGTAGCTCTGTAGGTAGTGCTGGCCCTGACACTGAGCCTGGGCAGACCCCTGAGGGGACCATGGTGTGTGGGGGCTGGAAGCCTGGAAGCCCTGGCTTTGGGAGGTAAGCGTAGAATGGGGAGAAAACGCGCGTCCATCCAGAGTGTCCCTGTTACATGGTTTGGAGTCGGCCCGCTCCCCATTCTCTACCTGCCCCTTTGCTGTCAGCAGGTTCACCTCCTCACACCATGACACTATCCCCAAGGAACACACTGGAACTCTCTTCTCGGTGAGTCTTCATCCGATTCTTCTTCTCATCCTCCACTTATCTCTGTGCTATTTCATCTCTTGGATACCAATCTTCTATTTTCCTATTTTGTTTCCGTTTCCAACCTCTGTTTGATTTCTCTATTTTGACTCTTCATGCTCTTTTTGGACAGATTTTTTATTTTTCATCCTTTCTTCATTTCTTGTTTCCACTGGGCAAACATTTAGTGGCATGTATGCTACGCCTTGGCTGCACAGACATGAAGGAGACAGAACGCCCACCCACTTTCAAGGCGCTCACAGTCCATTAAGAGAGGAAGGCACAGGGCAGAAGGTGCTGTGCGCAGTTGTTATGAAAAATGAACGCACACTTACTGACGAGACCCCGAAAGACATGCTTGCATGAGGAACAGAGCGTCCAGTGGACGGGGAAGGCTAATGAGAAGAAGTGACACAGCCTAAGGTTAGAAGAGCGGGTTGGTGCCCAGCCCTCTGTACGTTCCTGCTTCTGTCACCTCAGACAACACCTTGGCCAAATCAATTCATCAAGCCCTTGGCATTGTCGGCCTCTGACTCTCCCAGTTCGGCCAGTGCCCCTGGGGAAAGTGGTGGCTACCTCAGGGCAGGGTCCCCTCCTCACTTCTCCTCCATGGTTCTCAGGGCTCTTCCCCCAGTGGGTTTTGTTTACCACTCTGTGAACCTTGAGGAAATCCCACTCTTCAGTCTCCTGGCCTTTGTGCCTTGGGAATTGGGTGTATCTTTCTACAGTGAGACCCATCTCTTTGAAGTGGGGCAAATTCCCAATTTTGTTGCTGCAGTCCTTTGTCCCCAATATACTTCTCTACTGCAGAACCAAACTTACTCTTTAAAAATTCCCTCTGTGAGTATGATGCTTCCCCCTCCACAAGCCTTCTCCATTTTCTAGAACTTCTCAAACTTAGCAAAATGACAGCAGTGCAGCCTCATGCGGAAAATCTCCATCAGTCTGTTATTCTGCTAGGTATGGCAGGATTCACTTCAGGAACCCACAGCGGCTGTTCTAACCAGGAGTCACAATTGAACAAAGCTCCATTCATCCGAGGCTAATCCAAAGTTGATTTAGACTTTAAGGTTAAATTGATGCAGCAAGTCACTGGTTAGATGAAGCTGATACTGAATAATACATACTTTAATGCTTAAAAACTATAGTTTATTTTGGACATCATATTGTACTTTATCTCTACTTTTTTTTCTGGAAAATGTTAAGTGGCTTTTGAACATCAGAAATAAAATTTTGATCTCTCTCACCCTTGATCAACAGACCCACAGATGTTCATCTCTTAAGTAAGGAGATTGCTGGGAGTTTCCTTGCCTTGTCCAGGATGTGGGGCAGGCTAGGCAATCCATGAAGCTTCTCCAGGAGGTAGTAGAGTCCTGAGCTGCCTTTCTCAACAAGCCCCAGACACCATGCAATGAATTGAGTTGTAAGGCTTGGATTCTAGCCAGGCTGTACTACCACCCAATTCAGCTACTGTCCAGAATCACATTTCTTCTCTGGACCCAACTTCATTCTATCTGTAAAAATGAGGGAGGGCTTAAGGGGAGGGGCAGGAGCCTCAGTGGGTCTCAAGGGGG
This sequence comes from Myotis lucifugus, assembly GCF_000147115.1. Taxonomy (NCBI): domain Eukaryota; kingdom Metazoa; phylum Chordata; class Mammalia; order Chiroptera; family Vespertilionidae; genus Myotis; species Myotis lucifugus. Next base: position 1,109,526 of record NW_005871213.1, on the reverse strand, counting down.
AACAGACAGGGAACAATGCCACTCTCCTAGGGGCTAAGGGGAATTATGATGATGTTTCTGGCTGCCACAATGACTAAAGGCAGTGACAGAGCCTGAGACCAGGTACGTTTTGTTAAACTTTTCACACACTGAAGAATTTTACCAACCAAAATGCTCGTGAGTCCTTTTCCTTCAGAGAAATACCAGCAAATGAGCTCTATTTTTTTTTTCTGGCACTGGTTGTCCTAAACAGACTATACTGAAGCTTATTTTGCCTTTTTCTAGAAGTTCCCCATTCCAGAGAGAATTCTCTAGAACTCAGATTCAGAGCCAATCCATGAATGTCCTGTCTTTCCTTTTTCAGACTTCTTTGAAATTATGTCAGGATTCCCCAGGCTTTTATCTATAATTCCATGGTGATCAAATATATACAACTAGAGGCCCAGTGCACAAATTCGTGCACCAGTGGGGTCCCTCAGCCTGGCCTACAGGATCAGGCTGAAATGGGCTCTCTGATATCCCCCGAGGGGCCCCGAATTGTGAGAGGGCACAGGTCAAGCTGAGGTTCCCCACCTGTGCATGATCAGGGTCAGGGAGGGATGCGGGAGGTTGGCCAGCCTGGGAGGGGCCACGGGAGGACGCCAGTGCATGTCTGGCCCATCTTGCTCAGTTCCGATCAGCTGGACCACAGCAGCAAGCTAACCTACTGTTGGAGGTCAGTGCACATCATAGCAACTGGTCGACCAGTCGACTATCTTCCCCCTGGTGGTCAGTGCACATCATAGCAAGCGGTTGAGCAGCCTTAGCATATCATTAGCACATTATGCTTTGATTGATTGAATGGATGACCAGACACTTAGCATATTAGGCTTTTATTACATAGGATAGCTTCACTTTCTGTCATTGCTGTTTTCAGCATCAGGTGAATTGACTCTAGGTTCCTTTTCCTTTTTCTTTTATTCTTTTTTCAAAGGGAAAGATCATGGGAAGCATTTCCCTTCTGAATAGGCGGGCTCTTCACTGAGCTAAAATGCCCTTTATTTTCATAGTTCTTTTCAATGCTTCTTTGTTCCATGAAGCCTTCTGTTGACAGTCTGCCCAAGGGGCTTAATATGAGACTTGAGGAGGATGGATGAGAGATTGAAGGTCGGGGAACAAGTTAGCAAGCCTGGCATTCTTGCTGTTTCCTCTTCCTTAACCCCTCATTCTTTATTGTTCCACTGAGATTGAAAATCCCTCCTCAGTAGCTTTCAAACATACAAATGTTAATATCACTGTCCTATTTGCTCATTGACTTTTGGCATGAATTAAACAATAGGTGTTATACAAGAAGAACATTTTGACCATAAAAAATTCAGATGTTAAGATCCTAAAGCATTTCACCTATATCCCCCTGGCTCCCCCTCCTCTTCTGTCTCACCCACTCTCTCCATCTTCTTTTCCTGTCCCCACTTCCCTCTTCCCTTTCCCTTCGCTATCTCTGATGACACAACATAGTCTTTTCATCCAGGTGGACCAAGTTTTCTGAGTCCTTACTTTTGCAAAGAGCACTGTGCTAATTCTGGGAGGAAGAAGAGAAACGGTCTAGATGTTGCTCTCAAAGATCTCCCTTTTTGGAAAGAAGATACACATGTCACAGCTGGTTCTAGCTGACTGTGGTTTATGTAATAGTGGGGTTCTCTCCAACGTATAGAGAGCAGTAGGGCCTTGCTGGGGAAGTTGGGAAGGGCCCTGTTCATTGGGTGTCACTGGGAGATGTCTGAGCAAGTGACTCAGCAGTTCCTGGGCAGTCAGGGTAGGAGGGTGGTTCCAGTAGAGAGGGCAGAATATGGAAAGTCACTGAGGCGTGAGAGACCAAGGCACATGTTGGAGCAGTTCAGTCATCCATGTCAGTAATAGACAATGCGGAGAGAGGAAAGCTAAGGTCAGTCCTGAGGACCCTGGCATCTCTACTGCCCTTTGCACAGTGGCTTCCTAACATTTTCAGCGTTGAAGATCCTTGAAATTTTGCATGGAAGCTCACAATGCACTTGGTGGCTTGTCTTGCTGGCACAAGGCGAGGGAGCTTCGACTGGCTTTCTCCTTATTGGAAAACCACCAGAGCAGAATGTGGTCACACTTGTGTTTTTTAGTGGGCTCTCAACAACTTCGTCTTAGAGGAGGAAAGCTGCCCCCTGTTGGGGGAAGTGGGAGGGGCGGTGAAAGCATTCACTTGCTGGGATGCTATTCCAGATGAAGGCCTGGACCTGTCTTTCTACTCAGGAACCCGGGGAAGCAGCCTTCCAGAAAAAGAAGTGCTGGCGACATGAGCTCACTCTGCTAACGTGCTGGAAAGCATTAAGAAAACAAAACAAAACAAAACGTTTAGGACTAAAATTATGCTTCTTTATGTTTTCTAGGCCTTTGAGGCCTTTTAGTGACAGATAAGTCCGTGTTTGTTTTTTGTTTTGTTTTGGGTTTTTTGTTTGTTTGTTTGTTTTTATGTGGGAGCAGGATTATCTTCAATTACCAAGTGCTTTCTGCTTACAGGAAAGCTGTAATAAATAATAGACCAGTGCTGGGTGCACAGGGGTAAGTGCATTCTTGGGAAATCAAAGATGGGGAGGTTTGGGTGGAAGGAAATTTCTTACAAACATAAAAAGTGCGTTGATTTTCATCTCTCTGGGTAGCCCTGCCTCTAAACTGGAACTTGAAAGCATCAGAGAGAAAAAGCTTGGGTTTCTTTTTATTTATTTATTTTATTTTTTATTTTTTTAATTGATTTTCTACAGAGAGGAAGGGAGAGGGATAGAGAGTTAGAAACATCGATGAGAGAGAAACATCGATCAGCCGCCTCCTGCACACCCCCCACTGGGGATGTGCCTGCAACCAAGGTACATGCCCTTGACCGGAATCGAACCTGGGCCGACGCTCTATCCACTGAGCCAAACCGGTTCTGGCAGCTTGGGTTCCTTTTATTGACATCCCTACCTGGGATACCTCAAGGGGCAGCTTTGTGCCCACATGGGTGTCTCCCATCAACCCCCACCTGATGTGAGGGATTCTTAAATCCTGAGCGCTGCCTAAGGCAATGCCCCAGACAAACACAGGATGTTCTGACCTGGCTTATCAGCCTTCCTACCCACATCTTGCCTCTTTTCTGCCAGGTAGACAGGTCTGCAAAACTGAGACTGTGGTATGTTTGAAGCCTGTTTTGGTTTTAAATTTCCTTTTTCACAGAGTAATACATCTTCACTCTGGATACGTTTTAGAGATACCTATATGCATAAAGAAGAAACTACAAGCTGCTGGGAATGCCTTACTCCCACAAATAACGATTGTGAACATTTTGGAATCAATCCTTAGATCCTTCTGATTTTTTTCTTACACGCACATCTTACAATATTTATTTAAGAAATGAAATCATGTTACACAGATTGTTTCATAACCCAATTTTCTCATTTTACACACATCAAAACCAAAAATAATTTTAACATCAATAAATAGAAATCATTCTACAACGTAGTTTTATGTGGGCACCTGCTACTTCATTATAAGGATAAGTTCCAGTTTATTTAAGAAAACTCTTATTTTCAGACATTTGGTTTCCCATCTTGCCCTGTAATAAACAGTTCTAAGAAATATCCTAATTTCGCTCTCATTGGTACTCGTCCCCTTAGGAAAGTCTACTCAAGTGCAATGTCTGTGTCAAGGGCTCTGTACACCAGCACCGTTGTTGGTGGGCTTTGTAAAGGTGTCCTCAAGAGGGAAGGCAATTCTCACTAATGTGGGGCGTGGCCACAGTGTTCGGACAGGTTCAAGCCTCTGACTGATGAGAGGGCACAGTCCTCTCATTGCCACGTGCAAGTCCCAGCTTGGATGGCAGAGCCCTCCCAGCACAATTACAGCCAACAGCTGTAGTTGTGAGCTTGAACCTGTGGCCCGAACACGTGGCCCCACGTGCCTGAGTGATAGAGTTCAGGTGCATGTAGTGGAGTGGGATTGAAACCAATGAGAATGTTGTAAACAACTTGATCATGCCCTTACTTTGCCTCGTGGCATCTGCTATAAAATAAAGACACGGCTGTGGGCATCATCGCTGTCTCTTAGAAGCAGCATCCCACCGAGACCCAGCTTTCATTCTCATGTCTGTCTTTTCTTAATCCTTTCATCACCCCCACTCAGGTTCACCCTTGGCCGTGCTGGCGTGGCACACACTAATACTTCAAATGTGAATATATGAGAACATTTATTTCCAATCACTATTACCAGCTCTAGTAAATGTTTTGGTCAGTTTAATATCATTTAAAATGCCTGGGGCTCCATACCTTCCTCCACTCATTGGGTCTGGTAGAATGTACTTACTCTCAAGGGGATGTGGTGAGGATTCAGAAGATGATGAGTCATCGAAGGAGGATTCAGTAGGTGCTCACAGTTGACTTAAGCTCATTTTGAGAACCCACCTTAGAGAAGTAGCTCACTGATGGCCTGTACATTTGCACTGTTAGAGACTGCAGGAGGATGGGGTTACTTACAGGTCAAGAAGGATGGGATTACTTACAGGTCAAGGTGATTGCCTGCACCCTGAGGGCTGTCTCTCATCAGGTGGAGAGAAAGAGATGCCTCAAGAACTCTTAAATCAACTGGAAGTAGTGGGAACCAGGTGGGCTTGAGCGGTGCAGGGAAACCTAAGGAGGGGCCATTTAAAGTAGCCCCAATCATTGGCAAACACTTGGGAACATAAAAGGTATGAGGAGAAAAATGATCCCTTCTGAGCTGTTTCCACTGCACTGCATTTTGGAGTTGTGCCTTTGGCCTGTATGGAGCGTGGCTTTTTGTCTGGCTCTGGAAGCCAAGTTTGTGATGGTGACCCGTGTCTGGCCTGTGTAGTCAGAATTCTGGCCCGGCCGTTTGGTCGCTAATTGAATTCCAGCTATTCTCTAAACCCGTTTCCGGGTCTGTCAGGCAGGATGATGAGACAGGGCAGGGTTGCAGGAGGCTTAGATAAGACAGTATGTTAGTCACTTAGCACAGAGCTTGGGAGTTAGTGACCATCCCTACGTGGTAGCTGTTATCCATGTGTGTGGGCATTCTGCCCTCAGCGTACACAGAGGCTACCTGGATCTTCTGGAGGTGACTCCCTGGGTCACCGAGGGGGCCAGATGTCGCCCAGCCAGAGTCACCCCCTTCCACAGTGTCCTCCTGAGCAGAGACCCGTGGGAGAACTCTCCTCCCTGGTTCCTTGAATGGAATCATTCCTGCTTTCTCTCCTGTGATGCTTTGTCTTCATGAGCCTCACCATCTACTGTGTCTCCATCCTGTTTTGATGGTTAGAACATTACAGATGAATTTGTGGTGGGTCTCTCTCTAACCTGTAGGGCTTCAGGGAGTATATTCCACCTCCCTGTCACCTGCTGCCGATAACTGATCATTCTTCTATTCTTCTTTTCTCAAACGTAATTTTACCTTGTATGTACATTGCATATACTTTAAATTGCTTTTGGAACAAGGCAGGGTAGAACTAAGCAAATAAAAATAAAAGAGAAATTAAAACACCCAGGGTGCACCCACTCCGAGGTAAATCCTATTTACATATTGCTATAATTTTCTTCCTTCCCCCCTTCCCCTCTAATTGCTTTTATCGCCATTCACCCAACCATCTGTCCATCCGCCCATCAAGCATACCTGCAGGCACCCAATGTAGATTTTCATTTAATATTATGTCAGACATCATCTTCCATCATAAAAAGTTCTTCATAAAACCACTTTTAATGGCTGTCTAGCCTTCTAGCATATAGATAAGCCATAGTTTACTTAACTATTCTTCTGTTGTTAAAATTTAGGTTTTGTTTTTCTTTGCTGCATAACATTTATCTATTTTATAACGATGATTATCACCATTCCCTATACTTTTGTCTAACGCTTTACTGTTGTTTATTACCAAGCACTTTCATTTACATTGCTGGCAATGATCTTCCTCCTATTAAAAGAAATAAAATTAAAGCATACAGTAATTGCTATTTGCCGGGCAGAGTCGGGAGGCAGGAGAATGGGATTCCCTGCCTCAGCCCCTTATAGTCAAGCAAGTCTGTAAAACACAGGATGGAAGTGTCTTCTCCCCTTGGCAGGGCAAGAGCTTCCCGGAGAAGTGGGTGAGGAACAGGTGAGGTTACCAGGAATTCCTCTTCTCTTTCTCCAGCTCCCCGAGGCTCTCTCTGGCCATCTCATTGGTCCAAGAAGGGGAGAGAGTCCTGGCTGGGACATGCTCCTGTGGGCTTGGTCTTCATAGACTTATCAAACCTTCCTCAAAAACCTGACCTTCGTTTCCTGGTTTTCGGCAAAAATACTGGGATCTTGACATCCCCAGATATTTCGAGGGTTTTGAGTTTGATATTTTCCCACTCGGTTGGGCAAACACCCAAGGGCATTTCTCAATAGAGGGCCTTTGGGCATCCAGCTTTTATCTTTGGTTAAAGATCAGGAGCGATTTAAAAGTCCCCTAAGAACGCTCCGCCTGTAGTTTCCATGCCTCGTGACCATGACTTCGGGTCTTTTATGTGCCTCTGTGGTTATGTAGCAGGTTTTACCTTGATCTACTGACTATTACAGATTCTATTGCTGTTGGAGCCAGGCTCAGTCCTCCTTCAAAGCCACCGCATTCTCTGAACACACCCTCCAGTCTCGGATTTGTGTGAGCAAACATGGCTCTTGCTTGTGTTGTTTTCCAAGAAGCAGACCTGGGTCGACCCCAGACTCCAGCACCTGTCAGCAGCATCACCTTGACCACCAATCAGAACTTCAGTTTTTATATCCGTCATAAGGACAATTTTCCTTCCTCATGATGTCATTGTGATGACTGAAATATAGGTGATTAAGTAAGATATCATCTGTGACTTGACCATCACAGTTGATGGCTTAAGTAAGTCTCCCCAGCTTGAGGCTGGGCACCCCTAGGTCATGGCCGGTGCTGGATTCCTTTGCCCCTCTGCGCTCCTGGTCCCTCTGGCAGCTTCTGGAATTCTACTCTGGGGCCAGCCAGCCTCCTTCAGCATCCCACGGGGGCCACTGCTTACTCTGTCTTACTGTGTGACAAATTGTTTGGAATCCAATAAACCCTGGGCAGCACCATTTCTGACTTATTTTATTTCTAAAGTGTGCCTTTTTAAGTCATGTTTTCATGAGGAATCGGCCGGGGTCTAGCTTGTTTTGTTGGTAGATTATGAACAATAAATAAATGGCACCTGAGTCCATTTGAATAAAACAAGCCAGGACTCTCCGTCCTTTCTTCTCGTCCAACCCCACCACTGCCAATTGCAAAAACGCCCTTGATCCCAGATTGCTCAATAAACCATGAACAATAAAACAGCAGTGATGTCTCTTACTAAAAATGGATCCTTTCAATGACTAATTTGAAAGAGCGCTCATCTACCAGGAGAGCTACTTGGAGACCCGTCTTTGTCACCAACTAGCTGTGAGACCTGTCACACTCATTAACCTCTGGACCCTCTTGTCCTCTCTTAGTAAACAGAGGCTGCGGCGCAAGCATTCTATAATCCTAAAAGGATGCCACACCATTAACAACACAACATGAGCAAGTAGTGACTCCTTCGATCACACTTAATTTTGTTTTTACTGTATAGATAAACCTCGATATTTAGAAAGCAACAGAATTATGTTACTCTCTGTGTAGCCATTTGAAGTTAATTAGGCAGCGAGACTTAATTACCTACATTAGTTTAGCCTGGTCAAATAAAATGAAACGGTTTCTGCACGTGGCCTTCCAATCTGCCATTAACTGCAGAAACGGAGTCAAATATTCATGCACTTGGTCAGCGCTGCCGGCTCCAGGGGCTTTCATTCCGGGAAGTATTTCCATCCCAGGCTAAAGGAGTTTCCAGCTTCGAGGAGAAGCTTGAGCAGAATCTCTCTTGAAATGAGAATGAAAGAAGCTTAAGGACCCAATCGCCTGTGCTCCGCCCACTCCCACACAGTATGTGACAGGGCAATTCTCAAAAACCTGTCCTCAGGCTCGTAAATAACTGATACCTTGACACCCCTCTTCCTCAGCCCTGAAAATCTTGCATTTGCAGAAACCTCTGCCTGAAGTTACCATCAGAGAAGTGAAACATGGAGGAGTCAGAGCATCCTCATTAGAATACAATGCTTCACACTGTCTGGACTCCATGTAACATTTTCTATCTCCTTCTCGACTGACTAGACACAGTGGTTCTCAACCTTCCTGATGCTGCGACCCTTTAATACAGCTCCTCATGTTGTGGCGACCCCCAATTTCATTGTTACAAATTGAACACATATAATTAAAGCATAGTGATTAATCACAAAAACAATATGTAATTATATATGTGTTTTCCGATGGTCTTAGGCGACCCCTGCGAAAGGGTCGCGACCCACAGGTTGAGAACCGCTGGACTAGAGCCAAAGGCCTGTAGGGGCTGCCCCATTCTCCTTCTTATCTGGCACTAACTCTCAGAGGGTCAGATAAATACAAGTGTTGCCCAAAGGCACGCAGCAGCGAGCGGCAAAACTAGAACTGGAATGCAGGCCTTGGACTCCCCATCCATTTCCACAAAGTGCTGTGCTGGGTCTGATGGAGTGGCATTTAAAATTCTAGGGGTGGAAGGGAGAGAATTTCAAAAGATTAACCAAAAAAAGAGAGCTTTCCCCCCATGGGCCCGAAGCTCTTTGATGCAGGGGAAGCGGTGGAAATGGATCTTGGTTAGTTTCCCTGGCAGCTCCGGCGGACTTGCATGTCCCCTTTGTATCTGGGAACGTGGTGAATTATTCATGCAAACAGAATCTATTTGTTCGGAGACTTTTCAGAGGAAAAAAAAGTTAATGGCAAAAGTAAGAGGAGGCGTGATCATGGCTGCACAATCCTGAACGGCCATCTAAAGTTGGACATGGAAGTCTTGGCTGGAAAGGAGCTCCCAGGAGACACTGCTGAGAGCAGATGTCTGTGTGCATCGGGGATTCCCTCCCCCCCCCCAACACCCCCCCACCCCCCCACACACACTATTCCTTCCCACACAGCCCTATGCTAGCTCTGGAGGTCCCCACCTTTGAAATGTTAAGACATTTAAGTGCTATACACCTCCATCACAATGAGGTGGAATCCATTTGAATGCATTGTGTTTCTTAAATGGGCAAAATGTGATTTGCATGCTGAAGATGTCAGGCTACTTTGGTGAGGGAGGACAGGGGAGTTCCTGAGATGAAAATATCTGAAAATAGAAACTATTAACTGTGGCATTGCTCAGCAGGTAACGGGCACTCACTTCTCCGGCTCTGGCTTAAAGTCTAGGCCAGTGGTTCTCCACCTTGGCTGCACATGAGAATCACCTGGGAATCTTTTTAAAATCCTGATTTCTGGGCCCCATCCTCCGGAAATTCTGTTTCTTTGTGATGGGGTGGGACCACAACATTAGTAACAAAGAAACAGAATTTCTGGAGGATGAGGCCCAGAAATCAGGATTTTAAAAAAGATTCCCAGGTGATTCTAATGTGCAGCCAAGGTGGAGAACCACTGGTCCAGGCACTTGCCAGTGTTATTAAGTACGTAGAGCAGATTTCAACAAACACCTGCCGCAGACTCCTCTGGCGCCCTTGACAAATGCGATGTCCAGACCCGGTTCCGGGGACCACAGGAGCTGACCCTCCGGGGATGTGTCTGACCAGGTGCATAGCTGACCTCCTCCCTGGGGTTCTGATACAGGGAACTGTTGTGGAGGATGGAGCCTCTTCGATTTCTTTATTCAAAGCCACTTATTCCCTTTATTGCATAGGATTTAATTGGAGCTTAAATTAGACTGAAACAATGGTTTGCGGCCAGTGTGTGGCTGGCCTTGCTTTCCATGCCCAATAGCTGAGGCTTACTCCATAGGACATGGGTAGCTAATGAGACACTCTTTGGGAAAGTGAAATACCAGATTGATTTTTAGAAATATATTCTGGTAGCAAAGGGGAGGACTGGCAGCAATGAGAAGAGCAAGTCAAAACCCAGAACGGATCCTCAAGGACTATTTCTCATCGTGTAATGTTGCTGCAAGATCATCAACAGGAAGGAAAACGTACACAATGGAGGCTTCCACTCTCTCCCACGAAGAGAAAATCGCGGAGGGGATACTGTCTCTCTCTGCTTGTTTGCCTGTTTGTGGAGAACTTGCTAGCGAGCTGGTAGCACAATGACCTTGCTGAGTCCCCTGGCTCTCAAGTTTGAATGCACTCACCTGAGGGTGTGAGACCTGGATGGCTAGGCCCCGCCCCCAATTCTGATTGGGTGGTTCTGAGTTGCTGCCCAATAAGCTTGCGTTTCCTACAAGTTCCCAGGATGCTGATGCTGCACCTGCACGGACCGCACGCATGTGAACTCTCCCTTAGGCCGAAACCCCCTTTCTCCGCAGTCTCATGAATCAGTACGTTGTTTTTTTTCTTTTTTCTTTGAGTTTTTAAATAAAATAACCTTATGCGGCAGGCACGGAGAGGGTCGGGGTTGGGGCCGCCACGTGGTTGGTCTGTGCCTGGGGCGGGCGGGCTCTGCTCCAGGTTGGGGGTTCTGTGAGCTGTGGAGGGAGCGGCTAGGCCCCGAGACCAGATCCTGGGCTAGGAGAAGGGGTTCTTCACTCGTGGGCCTTTGCTTGAGGACAGGGGAGTGCTGCATCCACAGGGGCCTTCCTTCCATCCTAGGGTCCAAGCGAGGACCTTCCTGGAGGCCTATTCTGTCTGGGGATGGGCTGACTCTTCTGGGGCTGGGACCAGAACCTTCTCCTTGGTCCCCGTCACTGCTCCTGAACTCCCCGGTCAGCTGCCCCGCTGCCTTCCAGGTGGGCTCAGTGGGTTCTCCTTTGCTTTCTTTTCTTATGAATTGATCTCATCTGTGCTGGCTTTGTTTTCATGGGGGGAGGCGCCCTGCTCCAGCTTTCCAACCTAAGACCACGTGTGTAAGTCCAGGTGGACCTGCCTGTGGGGCCAGCTGCTTCCTCAGGTGGGGGTGGGAGGAGACTGGGAAGCTCAGTGGGGCCCAGGCAGCCACCTCCGGTCTAAGTTCACCATTCGGTACTTCTCCCTGGATTTCTGGACAGGACAGTAAGACGGGTGAGTACTAGGTTTTGGGCATCAAATATCTCATTATAGCTTTTGTGCCATTTCGGAAGCAAATTACCTTATGGAGAAACAGTATTTGTTCCTATGAGCTGATAAGCCAAGCTTTGGCCCAGAAGGTTGTGTGCAGTATTACAGTGATATTATATTACTGGGAATTTTAATGACAAAAAGCAGCTAAATTGTACACCTGGAATGTGAATAGGTGGTGTTTTTGGCTGTTAGGCTTTGATCAGCTTTCCAGAATTCTGTCTCGGTTCTGTTTTTAATTTCATTTAGGAAAAGGGGACTGTGGAGGCTTAGATTCTGTCCACTTCCAGACACTGTGCTGTGCCCAGCCTCCCGGGGTGGGCAGCGCTTCTTTCTAGCTGACCTGGAACTGACCACGTTCATCTCTCAGGCTGGGCACAGCCCAGGATGGAATCTGGAGGGATGTGTGCTTGGCCCGGAGCAAAGAGGAAGGCAGGCAGGCAGGCAGGCAGGCAGGCAGGCACCAGAGACCCAGCACAGGGCCAGCGCTGCAGGAGCCTGAGAACAAAGGGAAGCAACTTAGCAAGTAGGTTGAACGTTTCAAAACTTCACTTGGCCGGCCGAGAAGGAAAAACAGAGGCGCCGGAGCCCTCAGAGACGGGCCCTCTGTGATAGAAAACCGAGCAAAGAAAGACATTTTGCCGCCAGGAAAACAGAACAGGTTGGTCAAGGCCTGGACAATTCAAAAGCGGAGGGATTGATTGGGAAGCTTTGCGGGGAGCGCCCGCGGTCCAGGGCGTGTTGATTCTCATTGGCCCCCAGAGGTCCCCATGCTTTTGGAAGCTCAGGAATTTGCTGAAGGTCATTGGAAAATGAGACGAATGCGGAGAACCAGAGGCTGCCCTAAGCGATGCGCTTCCTAAGCTTCGGGTAACTGAAGAGCAGGGGGTAGAAGCAACCGTCTTTCACCCGCAGGAAGAAACCCCGCGTGGGCCTCTGGGTGTGGGTAACAGCAGAGAAAGCCAGGCGCTGAGGTTGGTTCGATGAGCTGCCTGCTACACACCTTAGAAATGTGAGGAAACTTTATAAGAAACGGCCTCCCTGGATGGAGTGGACACGGTTCAGTGTTGAATGCTGGAGCACAGTGCACAGGGGAGAGGGGGTTTCGGGGGCCAGATCCCAAGAGGGAGCATCTAGCTGTGCTGGTCTAAGTCTTAGGACAAGTTAGGTGAGGCCCAAATGCCACTCTTGGAGAGCGGAGGCTGTAGGATGGAATTTTCCCCTCAAGAAATCACAAGGTCCCAGTGAACTTCTTAGTAGAGGATCGCTCTGTACTGATTCAAGATGGGGGCCCCTGGGACAGACAGAGCAGCATCCTGGTGGGACTGAAACCCCAGTTCCTGTGTCCCTTTCTCAGCCAGCCCGAGGCCTCTGTCCTCTTGAGGCCGGAGAGGCCCTGTGCGCCTGTGTCGGTGTCTGGCCCGTGTGCGAGGACCTGGGCACCCTTGTTGGTGTGTGGTGGCTACTCCTGAGCCCAGGGCGCTTCCTGGTGCTGTCTCCGTGCTGTTGGCATGGATTCAGGCTGTGATCATTCTTAGGTGTCCCTCTGACTGACTGGAAAAATGGCGATCGGGAGAAACTCGGAGTTGATCCAGTTCAGTTTTGGAGGCGCCAAAAGCTGTAGCCATTCCAGGAGAGGGTGGCTCAGCTGCCGCTTCTGACAAGGAACTCAAATGCCTTTTGAGTGACACAGGTGACTGAGGGAGAAGAGGCCATGTTAGTTTCTAGACTACTGTAAGAAATTAGCACAAATGTCATGGCTTCAAACAGTACGAATGTATTATCTCAGGGTTCTATATGCCCTAATGGACATTAATTAATGAACTTCACCAGGCTAAAGTCAAAGTCTTGGTGGAAATGTATTTATAGGTTCCAGGGATTAGAACAGTGATGGCGAACCTATGACACATGTGTCAGAGGTGACATGCGAACTCATTTTTTTGGTTGATTGTTCTTTGTTAAATGGCATTTACATATATAAAATAAATATCAAAAATATAAGTCTTTGTTTTACTATGGTTGCAAATATCAAAAAATTTCTATATGTGACACGGCACCAGAGTTAAGTTAGGGTTTTTCAAAATGCTGACATGCCGAGCTCAAAAGGTTCACCATTACTGGATTAGAATGTGGCCATCTTTGGGGTCCTGCAAGGGGGGCGGGGGAGAGATGTCATTCTGCCTAACACAGGAGCAAGGAACTTGGACTTCAGTCCCCTAAACTTAATCGAAATGGCAGAGTTTTAATTTCTTATTTCACTGTCTCTCTTGGGGATGTAACAATGAGAGGAGACCTACATTCACATTTGAGGCATTTTATGTCCCTGCTGATCGTGTATCTTGTTAGGTGAGATTTGCATGGTGTGGGTGGGCCTACTGTGCAATGAGAGAGAGAACTGGTGAAAAGGATTTTGGGCTAAGGATGCAGCTTGCTTGTGATGCTAAGGTAACGGATGTCCTACCCTGACTCTTTTCAAGGGCCCCTGTGGACAAGAGCCAAAGGCCGAGGTCATAGGCGGGGCGCTGTGGGTCTGTGCTCAGAGGCAGAAGCAGGACCTTCAGTCCCCTGGTCACCTTTCTCCCGAGTAAAGCAATGCTCCCGGCTGGCCAAAGTCTTCCCCTTTGAACACAGTGGGTCCAGAGACAAAGAAACGTGGGCAAAAGTGGGGAAGGAGAGAGAGAGGCCGTCAACCTTCTCTTCCGGGGCCAAGACTCTGCTCCCTTCCCCCTGAGTGGAGGCCTTGCAGGGAGCGAATTCAGATTCTCTCTGGGAGTTTGCGTGGGTCCCCACTAATCCAGTTGCTGAGAGTCCTGCTTCTCTCTTTCTTTGCTTGTCTTGTGGATCCGTAAAAGGGAAGTGAATTCCTTTCTGCTGCCTGTCTCAGTGTCATAAAACCACGCCCACCCACTGGCCCACTGCAGCCTCCCAGCTCATGAGCTGAGCAGATGAGAAAAATCTGATAAAGGCTGCCTGCGGGTCCCATGACCCTAAATGGGGTGAAGTGTGTGTGTGTGTGTGTGTGGGGAGGGGGTCCCACTTGTTCTGAGGCCTAAGTAGTATTCTCCAAACCACCTTTATTAAGAAACCCTGCATTGGTGGTTCTTAAGCATTTTCTACAATTAATAAAGCTGTTGATTATCAGCTCTTTGAAATTACATGCAAGGGTTAAACCCAGTTGATATGTGTGTGGGAGGGATACAGGGGTGGAACAGGTCATTGGCAGCCACACCAACAGCATGTCGAGGAGGGAAATAGAAATCCTTAAGAGCAGATGTGTAATGATGTTAAAACACTTCTCTCATCCTACCCGAGCCGTGACCTAAATGAATAGCCACAGCTTTGTAAACACATACGCCCTTTCACGGAGTCTTCATCCACCAGGCTGTGATCTTCATCATTATCATCTTCATTAGGAGCAGATGGCAGCCAAGTGTTGCCTACACATTTGGAGAATGTTTAAATAATTCCTGGGAAAACACTCAGGCTGCCTAATCGAGTCTTTGAGGAGCTACAGAGGGGGCTGGAGGGCAGGGGTTTATTTAGGAAGCAGTAGCTTCAAGAAATCAATCTATGCGCTAAAAAGACGAAGTGTTTTTGAAAGGGATACAGAGAGCCTTTTCTACTAAAATCTCATCCGTCTCAACTGGGGTACATTTTTGAACTCTAATATGCTAGTCCTGGTATAAAAACGTGCGGTTTGTTCCAGATTTGGAAAAGGTGGGAAGCAAACCCACGTGTATCCTAATTCCCACTGCCCAGGTGAAATCACTGTTGAGAATCGGGATGAACGTGCTTTCATCTCAGACAGCCCAGCCCCACGCGCAGGTGACTGTCTGCCAACCTCCCCCACGACATTCCGGGGCCTTCCGTAGTCCCAGGCGGTCCTTGCCTTGTGTTTCCCTGAGACGGGCTGCTCGCACCGGGCCAAGCTTTGATTTCTGCTTCCCTTCTTTTGAAAAAGCAGATCTCCGTGTTTTTGAGCATTTGTTACACTTTTGTTGCATCTGTTGGGCCAGGAAACCTTGAGGGCAGGAGGCACCGTGTTCTCTGAAGGGGGAGATTAAGGAGGAGGACCCGACCCTGTTGATCAGCTGAGTATTTGTGATTTTCTGAATTCAGCATATTTTTCAGCTAGTTTTCCTCAGATAGCACAAGGTATTTTGAACTCTATGAACCCCCCCCTTTTTTTCTTGTTTTGTGATAAAAAGATGAATAGGAATAGCCTATGCCTGTAATCCTTCTAGACAAAACCCTCTCTTCTCCCATCACCCTTTTTGTTCCTTCACTATAGGTTAAAAAGTCAGCAGAAAGATTTTTTGGCATATTATTTTAGGTCCCCCATATATAAAAAAAAATCAGTTGCTGCCTCATTTTTAAAGTATGCTCCTAAGAGAGTGTTATGAAAGGAAATAAGTTTTTAAAACCTTCTTTGTCATTAGTAGCAGCTTTTTTTGTTTGTTTGTTTGCTTCTATACTAGCTGTCCAGGTATTTCACTCTTTTTCTTTTCAACAGTTAAAAAAAAATCTTGACAATAAGCTGTAGCGACTGCAGGCATAAAGTAGTATTTTCCTGGACAAAGAGAAAACACTTTTGTCTAGCGTTCCTTTTCCAGTGCTTTTATTTGATCTGTGCAGGAACCTTGTGGTGTAGACAAGTCAGGGCTTCCTTCTGTTTAGTGAGAAGGAGCCCGATTCACATTCCTATCTTTATTTCCTGTTGACTAGCTAGATCTCTGACTCCCTAGGCCAGTGATGGCGAACCTTTTGAGCTCGGCGTGTCAGCATTTTGAAAAACCCTAACTTAACTCTGGTGCCGTGTCACATATAGAAGTTTTTTGATATTTGCAACCATAGTAAAACAAAGACATATTTTTGATATTTATTTTGTATATTTAAATGCCATTTAACAAAGAAAAATCAACCAAAAAAATGAGTTCGCGTGTCACCTCTGACACGCGTGTCATAGGTTCGCCATCACTGCCCTAGACCACACATCGACCCCTGAGTCCACTGATGGGCGGTGGTTGTGGTGCCCTCAGGACCACAGAGCTGGTGACTGGCGGGCCTGAGGCCTGAGCCAGGTGCCCTTTCTCCTTTGCTCTTGGCACTCACGGCACTTGAGATCCAGAAGGACTGAGGTTGTTTCCGTTTAGGAGACTACAGACACATCAGCAACCCTTGGCTGGAGAGCTTCGCCTGTAAAGGAACCTCTTGTTCAAGTGTGGTCGCTTCACAATCACAACAGAAGGGGTCAGGGCCCCAGCGCAGAGCATGCTGGGAGGATGGGGGAGAGAAACGGACCCCGGGAGTGGTCCCAATTCTGGAGGGTCCTCTGTGGGAATGTAATGCTGTAGAGCGCGTTATTCGTTAATTCGACAAATACATATGCCGGGTGTCAGAGGCTGCTCTAGTGCAGCAGATGAAGCCGTGAGCGAAGCAGACAGATAGCCCTGCCTCCCGGAGCTCCCATTTCAACAATCGTCTCAGCGTTTTATTTTTGTTCCGATTCCTGTTTCAGCCCGCCTTTAGCACCATTTATCTGAATGCTTTCACTATAATTGATAATTTTGGTGGCAGAACAATCGTTACTATTTACTGGATGCTTATAACATGCCAGGCACCGCCTACACAAGTCATACGTCATCTCATGTGAGCCTCAGAACCACCCGTCTAGCAGGCCGGCATTCTCATCGTTCACGCTCCGGAATTAGCACAGAGCAGATGCAGGCTTCCAGCACAGGTCTGTCTGCCTCCCCAGCTGTGTCTCTCACCACTGGCCACACTGGCTTATCTTAAACATTGTTTGCTTAGCTTGCAGGCCCAAGACACTAGTTCAAAATGAAAGTTGAAATTATTGCTCTTACGTTGTATCAGATAAATTCAAAATAAATTAGCTTTCAAAAAGATAAGTTTGTTCTTTAAGCCCCATTGTAAGGTGGTGCCTTAGTGCTGTAAACTTTAGGGCAGACAATGATGACTCTATTTCATCTATTTCATCACTTTGTAGCTTATCGTGCATGCGCCTCTGTTACTGTTAAAAACTATACAGAAAACCATTGTCCGCAGTCACCCGAAGTCCTGTGTGGTGGTTCAAGAGAGTATTCTGAAAAGTAGACCATATTGCCAAGGCTAAAATGATTGCCCTTAGATTTTAATTGTTTTTGAATTTACCTTTGATGGAAAGTGCACGTTGTGACTTAAGGAAGCATGTGTTCAAAACATGAGTCTGCATATATCGTGACAAGGGGGTGACAAGGGCTGGCATATCTGTGTATGAGCTTCTGCACAGACCTCACCCCAGATCTTTATAGAACCCCTGGTTGACATTTCTCTCATAACTTTCAAATGTTCACCCGTTTTAATCTGTTTTCTTCTCTTTTCCTCCCTCTCTGCCTTTCCTCTGTACATATTTATTATGGTAACTCTGCGTAACACACCATTAAGAACTGAAAACTGACCCAGGCAGCCCATATGAGTCTACCCACGACTTCAGTCCAGCTTGGGACACAGCACTGGGTTCCAGGTGGTTAGAGGAGGCTCAGATCACCACAGATGTGCAAGCAAGTGTAACGCAGTGGGGAAAATAGTGAAGTAGGTCAGCTGGGGTTAATCGCTGCTAGTTATTGAGAGATCACCATATGGCAACCACTTCTGCTCAGTGGTGTACATACATGAACTCATTCAATCCTCATGGCAGCCCAATCTAAGATGCTTGATGCTGAGAGAAGTTACATAGCCTCTTTGGGTTGCCCTGCTTGTAGGTATCCCGTCAGGATTGGAGTCCAGGTATCCAGGTAATTTTAGTTCTTCTCCTCTGCGTGACAGTATCATGAGGATTCAGAAGTGGGAGAGATCTATGCAGAGTGGAGAGATGGGGAGGGAAGCTTCATCTCCAGCTACACTTCATTTCTTCTAACATTTCAGTCCCACTTACCTCACTTGCCCAGGTGTAACTGGACAGCTTTGACCATCTACTATCTTAATCACATTGAGATGAGCTAAACCAGATAGCATTACTAATTATAATTAGTGATCTAATCAGACAGTTGTAAGGATCACACTTCTCTCTATTGAGCATGTCATCACCATTCAATTTGAGCATATTTTATTAGGTTCCTTTTCATTTTGCTTGTCACAGCCATAGAACGCACAGGCATTTAGAAAAATGTATTTTGACTTGAGGTGCTAAAATGTCAATACCAGACTCTCATAGCTATGTATGGATGTTGTAATACCTCGGGTAACCACTAAATATCCTATTCAAAGTGATATATTCAAAAACACTGTGGGTAAATAAAATGAAATTAAAAATATATATTCAACCCAAAGGAAATGAGAAAGCAAGCAAAAATAAACATACAACAGGTGAAGGGGAGGGGCCCCGGAGGGCGTCTAAGGCCTGGCATGGTAGGGGTCACCTGAGTGATCCTTTGCAGGGGTCCTCAAACTTTTTAAACAGGGGGCCAGTTCACTGTCCCTCAGACCGTTGGAGGGCCGGACTATAGTTTTAAAAAAAGCTATGAACAAATTCCTATGCACACTGCACATATCTTATTTTGAAGTAAAAAAACAAAACGGGAACAAATACAATATTTGTATTTGCATGTGGCCCGCGGGCCGTAGTTTGAGGACCCCTGCTTTAGTGTATGTTTCACATGCTCTTCACAACAAACGTTAAAAAGCATGGGGCGGGGGGCACCTGGCCGGCATGGCTCAGTGGTTGAGCGTCGACCTATGAACCAGGAGGTCATGATTCAATTCCTGGTCAGGGCACATGCCTGGGTTGTGGGCTAGATCTCCAGTGTGGGGTGTGTAGGAAGCAGCCCATTTATGATTCTCTCTCATCATTGATGTTTCTCTCTCTCTCTCTCTCTCCCTTCCTCTCTGAAATCAATACAAATATATATATATATTAAAAAGGCATGGATGGGGTGTCTAAGCCCTGCTGTTCTGTGGGTTACCCCTGGGAAAGTGCTTTCTTCATTCCATTGAAAGCTAGGGAGTCGGCCGCCTTTCCGTCTGTCCTCTCTGTCTCTCTGTCCTTGAAATTCTCCTCTGGGCTCCTCTCTTGTTTACTGTCCCCTTATCTCAGCCCTCAAGGGAGGGGTCGTCCCCTTAAGCATTCCTCTTGGCTGGTGCCTTCTCATCAAGTAGGCGCCAGCCTTTCTGCCTTCATCCTCCGCTCACCTTCTTGTCCACCTGCTGCCTGGGTTTCTCCTCCGCTCAGGCCTGGTGTCTCCATAGATTTCTAGGGCCACTCAACTCCTCATATCTGCATCCAGACATCAGGGGCAGTATCCTGCCAAAGGAATCCGTGGTCTTGGCACGCAATTCACATGTGTGTTTCTGATGCCTTTTGTTACTTGAACTTTTAGCAACATTTGGCAGAGAAAACCACTCGCTTGCTTTTGACACTTTCAAACCCGTTGCCTGGAACTCATGTTCTTGCTTTCTTCTTCCCTTTGACCCGCTTCTCTCAGTGTCTCACTCAGGTTACTCTCTCTCTGCTTTTTTATATTTAAATTCCAGAATTGTGTCTTCTGGACCTCTTCCCTTTATGCAACAAATGTATTCCCTATAAACTTAAGAATAAAAGAACCTGAACCCCATTTTTTCTTCCCCCAAAGATGTTATTTTTGGATTTATTTATAAAATACTATTCCATAGTATGTACTTTTAAAAATAAATGATTCAAAAGTTACCTTAATGCTTATGAAATGGAGATAACGGAAAACTCTTTAGGTGGCAAATGTATTTCAGGTAACTGCCTCCTAGGAGCCTTGTAGCCACCTCGAGCTGGAGGGGAGTGTGAGGCGAGGAAGGGACATTAGCCATTGTTGGCACCTTCTGAAGCACAGATGGGGAAGCCGAGGCCGGAGGTGTTAGAGGACTTGCGCTAGGTGATGGCTCAGGTCCTGGGCCCCTGGTTCCCAGGCCGGGGCTGTCCCAGCTGGCTGTGCTGTGCGAGAAAGCGTGGGTAGCTAGCTGCCTTTCCCTTTTCTGAGCCAAATCCAACAGCAGGAAGCCGAATGGCCCATTAAAATTCTACTCACTCCTTCAAAGGCATTAAAAATTAAAAATCTATCTCTTTTGTCAAGTACCTTTCCTGTTATTAATTAGCTAATCACAACAGACTCAATTGATTAATAACCCTTATTACATGCCTTTCCACCTTATTGATAAGGTCCGTCTGGGTACTGTAGTGTGTAGGAAGGAAAGTTTATTTAAAAATTATTAGAGCATTGAAAATGAAGGTAAATAAAACCAGCCGGGTCTCCACAGGAGAATTATGGGAAATCCATGAGGGGGGAGAATTACTTTCAATGGTAATTTTAAGTAGATTCACTCTCCAGCTTTGAGCCGACAGAGGATCGCATCTTAAATACCAATTTCATTCTCTGACGGCAGAAACACTGTGAAGCAGCTGGAGTCCAGGCAGGGAAAATAGCCTTGAGTCGGGAGAGATTCCAGAGCACCCTGTAAAAACAAGCGCCTGGTATTTTTACGTCTGTCGTTTGTCTGGAACGGGAGGCAAGTAAATATTTAAAAAACAAAATCCAGAATGTTCTTATTTGTTCAGGCAAAATGAAAGGTCAGTAACTGAACTCCTGAGAGGCTATGCTTCCAGGAGACAGGACACTGCAGTGATATTTTAGCTCCTCATTCCTGCCGGTTTGCAGGGAGCCTGCACGCTTGCCTCATCTAGAACAATGTGTGATCAGCACAGCGAAAGGCAGGCTACACCGCTGGGGCTGGCGAAGGGAACTGGACCCGAGGGTGCCCGAACCCTTTTAGCCTCCCCTGGATGTGCCCAGGATCGCGAGAAAGCAGGCGGTTTGCAGGCTGATGACGGGAGCAGATGTTTTCTCTGATGCCTACCATCTCCGCAGATGGTACAGACAAGGTGCAAGGAAAACTGAACAGTGAGACGTTAGAAATAATCCCTTATGTGTCTATGATGCACTGATATTTTACAAAACATTTCACTCAGTGCCTGAAACCATCCCTGTGGGGAAGTGCAGGTGGGGGAAGTAGGGTTTAGAACCATCAAGGAGCTCGTTCAAGGTCATCCAAGTGGAGTGGAAACTCGTGTCAGGAGTCCAGATTCACCCTTCCTGTCACACTCCACTTCAAAGGAAACAAACCCGCCTTTAAAAAGGAAAAGTACCACTCAGTGTCTTAGGAAATGCTTGCATCTCAAAGTCAGCGCCGCGAGTACACTCATGTTGCCGGCAAGGTGACTATTGCTTCCTCCGGAATCTCTCATGACTGAGGACTCAGAGACACTGAGTCCAGAAGTGGGGGCTTAGAGATGAGGGTGTGAAGTCCAGTGATCGATCCAAATCCAGCCCACACCTAACCCCAGGGTTTGGCTTCCAGTTGAGTGGTCTTTCCAGGACAACTTGTTCCTTCTCCAAGCTTCTTACATTTTCAAAGCGGAGAGTCACAGCAGCCTTGTCTAAGTCTCCGAGGACTGGAGAACTACATGATGTGAACAGATCAGTACGTGTTTGGAAAGGTGCAAAGAACCGAATGAATACGGAGCAGTATTAGGTCCTACTCTGGTCTTCATGTATCGAGCGAGGGGACTCTCCGCACTGTCGATGGTCACTTGCAATCATGCTGAGGCCCAGCTGGCACCCATGCCCTTCCTCTTCTCCAGCTTCAGTTCTAGCAGCATCTTGGCATTTCTTGAGTTCTGTTCTCTAGGGAGGTTTCCTGATTACATTGAGTGTTCCTGAGTTTCTAGGGAGATCTCTTCCACTCTTGTAATTGCCAGATGCTCTCTGACCTTCTAAGCTGCCTTATATTTGCATTGTATTCATATAAAACGCGTGTCAGTGAAGTTCAGCATTTATGTCCCCAAGCCCTTAGGACTTCTGCCTCTTTGTCCTGCCTTGTGATTATCCTGCGTTCCAGAGCATGTCATGACACAAGGAAGGATTTGGAGAGAGGTAAGGGGTCCACACACAGATAAGATATATTCAGTTAAAAAATGCTTTGATTTCCGAAGTCCACCTTTGGTTATCTGAGTGGAGCAGAAGGCGTAGGAGGCTTGGAATGTGGAGCCTGGAGCTGCTATCTGAGTTTCGCCACTCAGTTATGTTTCTGGTCAAGACATTGCTCTGCGCCTGCGGGGTTAGATGGTGTCTAAGGACCAGCCCAGGCTGCAGCCATTGTAGGGTTGACATTATCCTGAAGTCTATGAAATTCTTGTCAGCTGTCTATTGCTTCTGCATCCATGGGAAGCAGACCACACACACACACACACACACACACACAGTGTTCTCCATTATGTTTTTGGAAAATACTCTGAATCAAGTTCTTAGAGCATTTTGACAATTTTCAGGTAGAGGTTCCTAATCCCGATCCTAGAGGTTTGGGGTCATCAGCTATGTCCTCGTTTATTTCTGGCTCTTCGCTAGTGATGGAGTGACAGGCAGTTTAATTGGACATTAATGAGGAGTTAATTATGATTAACTGCCTTCGTGGCAGCTAGTAATTACTAGCTTTTAAAGGAAAGGCTACTTAAGTTTAAGACGTTTACACAGCTTTTCAGGGTGAGAAAGGATGGACTGTGTCAGACCTTGAGAGCAGCGCTGACGGTGGCTCCAAACATCCCATTCTTTGAACTTTAGGACCGAACGCATCCTGTAGATCAGGTCATTCATGCAACAGAGGCCTCTTCTAAGAGGGGGTCAAAACATGTCAGACATTGGCGTGGACACCGGCGATTTGAAGTCAGGCTTTCCTGTCTTATTAGCACTTGATCACTGACAAATTTGAGGTGTTTGAGTTGCGTTCTCACTGGGTGGTTGTGAAACTGAAATAAGATAAAAGATACGAAAATGCTTAGAAGTCACACACGTGTACAAATAATCTACCATTTCTGGTAGCGAAAACAGCAGGTGCAGTGGCCTGAGCTGTGGTGTGAAGGTGGACGGTGTGTGTTTCTTTAACCACCTCACCTCTGCACACGCTGTGCCTTTGCTGGGGACAGGAGTAGAGGAGGCTGTAGCTGGAGTCTGAGGACAGCTGGTTGCCCCAAGAAAAGAAGAAAAGCAGAGCAAGTGCTGAAAATTTCTCCTTGAGACACTGGGTGATTCATTAAGAAGCCTAGATGCTGAGTTCTCACCCAGCTGGGCCCATGTCCCCATGACCGAATCCCGAGTGACAGATGAAAGAGACTTGGAATGCAAACCACATACCAATTTAGCCAAAGTCCTCTTGGGATTTCACCTCGGATCCTGAAAGTAGAGAAATGACGCCATTTCCTGACTTTTTGATGCAATATTGAGACCTGTTCCAGTGACGACTCTATTTGTATTGATTGACTTACGGTATGGGAATTGCCTCTGGTGGCGGTGAGGGTTGTTTTAGGGGGACCTTGGAAGGCTTCTTGTTTCCTGTCCCCACATTTTCCACTCTGATACTCAGCCTTCCATCTCACACGGTGAGACTGGGTTTAGGAAACCAGGCCCCAGAAGGAGCTGAGGCAGCCATGCTGCGTTGGGCTGTGCCGGATGGGCCGGGGTCCTTGTTTCTACAGTACCCGCAGAGCTCTCTGGAGCCTAGTAAGCGGAGAATATTAAGCTGTGTGAACACTGAAGGTCTTTCCGGGTTTCATGTTCTCTTGGAATTTGAGGAGTCACCGGGCAGTTCATCCTCCCAGGGCAGCTTCTGGTAGAGAGTAGGGTTGGCGGTGCGCATGTGAAGGGGCCAGGACGATGTGTCCAGTGGATAGCAATGGACCAGAACAGAACTGTCACCAATGGCTGGCTCTGCGGGGACAGACCCTTCCCTTTGTGTGCTCAGTGCTGAGCTCACCCCTCTGCGTAGTCATACATACTTCACACACTGCCATTTCCTTGCCCGGTGGGCTCCCAGAATTCATCTCTGCAGCAGGTTCATCTTCCCAGTGTGTGTCCTGCCCAGGAGGGCAGGTCCTGTGCCAAGCTTGGGCTTTCTCACTTTCCCACTCTTACAATTCACCTGTGCGGTCCTGCTGGGAATGGGCCAACATTCCATAGGTCCGGGCTCCAGATGGGAAGATAGAGGAGGCAGTTTGAAAGGAAAGCTGTTCATGTAAATTTGGCAGACACACTATGATGGTAGAAACATGCATTTTTTTTATCCTCACCAAAGGATATGTTTATTGACTTTAGAGGGAGAAGAAGGGAGTGAGAGAGAGAGAAACATCAATGTGAGAGAGAAACATCGACCGGTTGCCCAAACATCGACTGGTTGCCCCCCCCCTCCATATGTGCCCTGACTGGGTATCGAACCTGCAACCTAGGTATGTGCTCTGACAGGGAATCAAACCTGCAACCTTTTGACATAACAACGTGCATTTCTATTGTCTGAAAAGAGCCAACTAAAACCTCAAAATGAGGCCTTGTAACGGGAAGATGGACTCAATAAAAATCAAAACCTTAAAGTTTACTTAGAACATGTAACTTGAGGAACAACCATCCGCTGGATTAATTATGAAATCATTATGGATGTGTAACCAATGAAATTATCTTTTAATGCTTTGATGCTTAACCTCCCACCTCTTGAAATAGAGAATGAAATCCAAAATGAATATTGACTCAAGGAAGACATCCGAGTTTCAAAGAACAGTCTTGCTGCCTGCTGCTGCTTCCCAGGCGCGCTCCCCAGGCTTGCTCTGGCATGCTTGACCATTATGCAAGAGTGATTCAGCTTGTAAAACCAGTTTGCAAATACATGAATTTCAGAGATCTGTTTCACAAGAAGGCAGCAGAGTGATCAAAGTGTTCAGCTGACGAGAAGGGAGGGGGCTAGAAACATTAGGAGATAAGAAGGGACACACATGCAGGGGAAGATGTGTGTAGATATGATCAGACCTGCAGGCAGCGCTGCGGCTGGGGGAGGACTGTTACAGTCGGCGGTCACTCCGTGATGTCGGGAGCCTGTGGACTAGTGAGGGCTGATGGCAGCTGTAGGCACGTCTCTGCTTACACAGTTCTTCCACTTAATGGTACCGCCTTTGATCTTCCCCACAATCTGCTAGGGAAGCAGGGGAAGGATTGCAATTCCCATGTCACAGATCAGACTGAGAGGAGAGTGACAGGTCCAGGGAAATTGTCTTTAGCACAGTCATGATCCAGTCAGGTCTTGCCAATGAGCTACAGCTTCCCTCTGCATTTTGCACTCCCAGAGACCCTTTTCCCATAAGGGGAGTCACTGGTCTACTGTGGTGTAGTAACTATTGAAAACATTTCTCCTGCCTTATAGTAGAACGGGTATGTGGATCTTGGAGTCAGAAAGACTTGAGTTTAAATGACGGGCCGGCCATCTAGATATATCTTGATCGAGACCAAGCTATTTCACCTTCCTGAGCAGGGACTCTGGGCATAGCTTTCCTGGGTGTTTACTGTTCTAACTCAGTTTCTTTGTATTCCCCTATGCCTAATTCTTTGATGTTATTTTCAGAGAGGGATTTGATAATCCTTTTGTTGCCTCAAATTTAGGGTGACCCTTCTTCAACTCAAAGATAACTTTTTCTTTCAAAGGGACAGTTCTGCTTTCTGTCCAACTGTCCTTTGTAGAATAATAGATTCCTAGAGAGACGGTAAGAGCTGGAGTGACTTCGAGATGATCAACCCCTCTGAGAGATGAGAAGACCAAGGCCTCATTAGGTTAATTAACTTCCTAAGATGATACAACCAGTTAATGATTGAATATCTTGCCTTTTTCCTTTGTTATACTATGACGTATACAAGTAACCTTTTTCTCAGTATCACAAGGATCATTATTAATTCAACAATATATTTAGTGTGAACTTGAGTTTTTTCATAAACTTTTATCTGAGTCGCTGATAAACACATTTAGAAATTGATCCTACCTTACTTTGTAGCATTTTGTGGACTCTTAAAATTAGAGGACACCTACCCTGGCTGATGTGGCTCAGTGGGTTGAGATTCAACCCATGCACCAAAAGGTCACTGGTTTGAATCCTGGTCAGGGCAACCCGCCCTCCCCCCATTTTTTTTCACGATAACTTAAAAGTGATAGGCCTTAACATCTCACACACGTGGAATTTCCTTGGCAACGTTCTGCTTGCTAAACATCTAGTTTCCTTTATCAACTCCAGGGGCAAGGGGGCAGGATGAACTCGCAGTCATTCCACTTTCTCTTGGCCCATTTTCACCCAGTGCCCCCTGCCCAAGCCAGCCCGTTCCCTCTTCCTTTTTGTTTGTCTTATGCCAAAGCTTAAATCCTTTATTCTCACTCCAGAAACATTTTTCTCAAAAAAAGAAAAATCTTGATGTCTCCTTAGCTTCCTCAATCCTGTTCTTTTGAGCTTGTTTGTGCCACCAATTATTCAGGTCTTTTAAAAACTGCAGCTTACTGCAGGGCTTAGAGAACTGCGTGTAAACTGAACCATCTCACCTGCTTTGTTCTCATTGGGGTGATTAGTCATTGTGTATTACCTCTTTTTAATGTCACAACAACCTCATGGACGAGACAGTGCAGGTAATATAGCTACGTCTGATGAAACGAAGGCTGAAAGAGGCTCTTTGATCCATAGGCAGCCACACAACCGGTAAGAGAGGTTTTAGGAGGCTTGCTGATCTATATCGTACAAGCTCAGTTTTGTTTGTGACAACATTACTCCACATTAAAGCAATGACTTGACCCGTGGCTGTGTTTGTGGATGGCAGCACATGTGGGGTGGGAGTGGGAGCTTGGGATAATTCTTTGTGCCTCTAAAATCAATCCTGTATTATATACAGTCTCTTCTGATAGTCACCACGTAGTGCATGCTTTTTAATTTTTTCCATTTTGTCTATTTTGAGTAGCTAATGTCCTTTCCCGCCCCCTGCCTTCATAGCTGGCTTAGGTCTCTAAGGATGGAAGCACGGTGTTTCCCCCCAGACTGTGCACAGCTCCCTGAATTCATGACAGCCATTTGCCTTTGATTTCCACGCTGGAATCTTGCCTATGAAATGTGTCCAACTGTTCCTAGGTAACTTCTCAGCTTCAGACCGATTCCAGTCATGTTGAAACAAAACAGACTTGGGAGACATACGCTTAGATTTTGAGGACTGGCATTTTTTCAGTAGGTTCTAGAATTAGAAACGAGTCGAGGAAGTGGTAGAGAAGAGTAGGCAGCTCCTGGCAGCTGGCACATTGGAGGGCCGTGAATGGGGTGGGAGGAGAGCAGGTACATCACTCTACTCTCTGCCTCATCTTCGCTGGCAAGTCGGGCATCCTGGCATCGACCTGCGCCTCCCCCTGTGCAGCCAGGAGACAGCACACATGAAGTGCCCCTGGTGAGCCAGAAACAGGGGAGGCCCTCAGCCAGTGACGTGAGGCTTGAAAAGTGCTGTAGAAACATCAAAGGTCTCATTATTATTGTTAGCTCTTTCTTGGGTGCTTGGAGTTTCACTCCTTAATTAGGGGCCGCTCCCTTAACTTTTTAGAAGCAACATTCAACCACGGAGACTGCCTTTGATCTCTCTGAATAGGCCACAACCAGGCCTTTAAATACTAGATACAGTTATAATCTCCAACTAATCACAGTGCAAATGCTGACAGCTTGCTGCCTAGAAGGGGGTGAGGATCAACCAGTAAGTATCCTTACTCCCCAGTTGAGTTTCTTCATGCCTGGATTAACAAGATAACTTTGAGAATGGCCCCGCCGGTGGGGATCAGTGGTTGCGAGTCAACCCAGGAACCAAGAGGTTGTAGGTTCAATTCCGGTCAGGGAACATGTATGGGTTGCAGCTCGATCCCCAGCAGGGGATGTGTAGGAGGCAACAGAACTCATCGTTGATGTTTCTATCTCTTCCTCTCCCTCTCTCTTTGAAATCATTCATATCTATATATATAAAAGCCTAAGTGACCATTACGACCGGTCACTATGATGCACACTGACGACCAGGGGGCAGACACGCTCAATGCAGGAGCTTCCCCCTGGTGGTCAGTGCACTCCTCTCAGCTCGCAGTAGGAGCCTCTCAGGCCTCTGAGGCAGCACTGGGAGGGGGGCGGGTAGGGGGGGAGCAGCGGGCGGCAGGCGGAGCGGGGCTGGGATGAGCAGCTGTGGAACTGCACCAGGCCCTGGCTAGGGCTCCTCCCTGGTTGCCTGCTGCTTTAGCTTCGGCACTGCTACATCCCCCGAGGGTCCTGGGTTGTGAGAGGGCGCAGGACAGGCTGAGGGCCGAGAGAGAGAGAGAGAGAGAGAGAGAGAGAGAGAGAGAGAGAGAGAGAGTGTGTGTGTGTGTGTGTGTGTGTGTGTGTGTGTGTGAATGAGCTCTGACTTTCTTTCCCCTTTGGGGTAATCTTCCTGCAAAACAAGTCATTCCAGCTGTGCTACCTGGTCCCTGGGTGGGGGAGGGGGGATAGGAGTCCTCAAAGTATTAAATGGCAGGAGCCTTGGCAACAGACAAATGCATCAATTCAAGCCCAAATTCGCCATTTACTGGTATAAAATAAGAGGCAAGTTCTTTTCACCATAAGTCCTATTTTTCCCGTTTAGAGAAGGGACACCATATTGCCTACTCATTGGGTTGCCATGAGATCAACGTAGAGAGTAAGTGCTATGTCAGTTTTCTTTCTAGACTTTCAGTATATGCACTAAGGTCTGCCTCATCAGGGTGTATTTCTTCCAGGAATCTGCCCCTCCCCAGTGCCAAACAGTGAGCATTTCCACTTCAGTTTCACAGCCACCTAATGGCCAAAAAGCAGAACATATTCCTCACGCACTATTTATTCATTTATTCAACCCGTTGACACCCTCAAGGTCCTCAGCTATGAGATGCAGGTTAATTGGAAATTATTTTTCATGTTAAAATATTAACCACTCTCCTGTACTGCATGTAAGAGCTCCATTGAATTAATGATAGAGCTTGTGAGATGTTTTGTATTTTAGAAACTATATACAGCATTCAGATGCTTTGATGAGACACGTTTGAATGATTCATTTACACTGAGTGGCCAGATTATTATGACCACCCCATCAGGTACTTCATTGACACTTCCAAAAATACTGAATATTGAAAACTTCCTAAGCAAATACTCTCAAGGTTTTATTATTATTATTATTTGCATAACTAATTCACTTCATTGTACTGATGGGGTGGTCATAATAATCTGGCCACTCAGTGTATATGTTCATGTGTCTAAAAAGCTGCCGGCAGCCGGGAAGATGGCCCTGAACACAGGGACCTTCCGCATGCACAAATTCCGTGTGCTGGGCCTCTAGTACTGTAATAACTATGTATGGTGCCAGGTGGATACTGCAATGGTGGGGGGGAGGGGCACTTCGTAAAGTATGTGATTGTCCAACCACTGTGTTGCACACCTGAAATGAATACATAATAATATTGCATGCAAATTTTAATTGAAAAATACAATTTAAAGTTCTTTAAAAAAAGAAAGAAGTACAGAAGAGCATGAACGTATGTAAAAATAATCACATTTGTGATTATTACTCCTGGCAGTGTGTATCAGAATCAGGTGTTGTGAATTTTTAAAATCACAAATCACCTCAGGCATATTGAGTCCTCTCACCCTCAGTGTCTCCCAACCCACTTACTGTAAATGGATAGAAATGATACAGAAAGAGAGACCATCCTGAGTTGTTCACATGAGGCATATTTTCGAATGGAAGCTGCTAGGCTGTGAGTGACTAGCAGGCAGGAAGCAGGGGTTGCATCTGAGCTACTTACCCCTCAGCCTGAGACGGTGCTTTAGCCACAGTTAACCCTGAGCACAGTGTGACAGGAAGGCGTACTGGCTGCGGGTAGGAGATGGGGTCAGGATATTAGGGTTTTAGTCTCAGCTCACCCATAGCTGTGTGACCTTGGGCAAGTCAGTTTCTCTCTCTGATCTTTAATTTACTGGTGATATGGAATTTTTGGACTGGAACCCAGATTCTTTGTTCGCCAGAGTTGAATAATGAATCCACGGACTGAAGGTGGTATAGATAGCAAAGGTGGAGATTTATTGAAGAACAAGTACAGACTCCCGCGTGGGGAGGAGGAAGAGTCCCTGTTCCCTATGGCTTATAAAGGCTGCAGATCTTGGTGCCTTGATGTCCCCTCTGATTGGTCACTATTCCCTTGGACTGGTTACTATAGTAACTCCTGAGCTCAAAGGTTGAACCTCACAGAGGACATCATGTGAGGTTCTCCCTCCCCCCCTTCTTCCTTATTGTTTTGCTATTCCCTTTGGGCTTTGTTCTCCTTCTGGATGAAGGGCTTCCTTCTCTTTATTTTGTAAATATAGACCTTTTGCTGTTCCCAGCTCTCTCATTCTATGGAAATGTACCTGTTGCAGCTTTTCAGCTTCCCTATTCTATGGAAATATACCGTCTGCTGCTCTGCAACCCTGTGTTACTCCCATGGTCCCCTTAACTTCTAAAGTTTCCTAAAACCTGTCTTTTTCACCCCTAAAAATTCCTATTTCACTGACCTGCAAAAGAAGGTGATATGAGCCCTAGCCAGTTTGACCCCATGGATAGAGTTTCGGCCTGCAGACTGAAGGGTCCCAAGTTTGATTCCAGTCAAGGGCACGTACCTAGGTTGCAGGCTCCTCCCTGGTGGGGACACGTGCAGGAGGTGACCAATAGATGGGTTTCTCTCACATAAGTGTTTCTGTCTTTCCCTCTTTCTTCCACTCTATCTAAAAGTCAATGGAAAAATATCCTCCGGTGAGCATTAAAAAGAAGAAGGAAGTGATACGATATGGTGGGCCTTAATGTTTTCCTAAGTACAGATTCTTGGGAGACAGATTTGGGCTTGAATTCTGGCCTCAGCTTTTATTTCCAATCTCTTGCCAATTAAGTGGCACCTCATCTGTTAATTCCCATCTGTTTTCTTCTCCAAATGACAATGTTCTGTGTGTCTTCCGAGCAACATTGACTTCTGGTCTACCTCCTGCCTGTTTTGCTTTTGATGAGTTATACAGAGTGGTGAGGAGTAAATATGCAGTGAATGGAGGGACAGCCAAAGCTGTGATCGGCTCCTCGGGCTTTAAAAGGCCTGGAAAATGCAAACTTCTTAAGATAGTGCCTCTGAGAAGATAGTGGACTACTAACTGCCCTGTCAAACTCATAGCTTACAAAGTACCTTCAGAAACAGGATATGCTTTGACCTTCCCAGCTCCCTGAGAATCAGCTAGGCATGGGTTATTTTCCACTTTTCTCAGGGTGCCTCTGAGCCCCAGGAATTTTAAATGACCACGTCTACTTACTCTACTGGCTTCCTGTTTATGGACAAGGGTGACCATTATTAGTATCATGTCTATGGTGTTCTTCGCTGTTCAAAACACTTGTCATATAATGTCATGTCCCCAAGAATAATACTTCCAAGTCGACTAACCTTTTAATTTTGTTTACAGACAGTTGAAGAAACCCAGTGTCAGAGAAGGTAAATTGTTCATCCAGCTTCATGGAAACAGTAAGTAGTGGATTCAAGAATCCAATTCTCTGAACTCTTTTCTTTAATGCATTGGAAATTGTATTCACATTTCTTTAATTATGTCTGGATCTCTAGAGATTTGTCAACTTTGCTGGGGGGATTATTTGATAGAATTGACAGAAATTAGGCAACAAGCAGAGGGGCTGCCCTATTTATACTGATTGCATTCTTCTTGGAAGTATCAAGACATACAAAGAAAGATGATCTCATTAATCCAAAGGATTCTTAAAATTCACTTCCCCTCAATGACAAAGAATAGTTCCCAAGCCGCGGTGTCACCAAATTAAGTCCTTAAATACAGGTGATTTCTGAGCCACCCATCAGTCTCACCCCGCAGAGTGGCAGCTTACTTCAATCTGATGTTCTCACCTGCCTGTGAACTCTGGGTGCTGAAAAAGGCATTGTTCTGAATGGGTGATGGCTGCTGTATTCCAACAGGAGTTATAAAAAAGGAACCAAACGTGCAAATTAGCTATCTCTGTCTCAGGTCCACCCACATTTCCCCTTGTCTCTAAGGGCGGTGGAGCCGGTTCATGGAACATTTTCAGTTCTTGGTTTGTTGTGTTTCCTTCCAACCTTTCTCAAAATATGTTACTAATGAAGTTAGAGTTTCTCTATTAATTTGTTATAGTCTTGCACCAAAATGCACTTATGATCTGTCATATTTATACCTTATATGTCCATGTGCATTAATTTAACTGCCATATATCTTGTGATAAGAACACATTCTAGCATGCGTCTCTCTTTACACAGGAGAAAAAGTGGTAAGATCGTTGCTAATAGGGATAAGAAACTTGAGAAATTGACCCTGAATTCAGTTCTGCTAACTATAGGACTCATACAGGATTTTATATCTACTCTACCTGTTTGCTGTCTACTTTAAGATACCCCTTCTCTGGCTGCTGGTTATAATCATGGACTTAACTTCTAACCATTTGAGAATTCTTAGGCGTGTAGCATTTACCCAAAATGCTCAGTGGCACAGAGTAACTGCAGCTTTTTGTACAACTAACAGGTACAATAAGAAAGACTCTATGATGGTTTAGCAGCTCTGAAAGGAAAAATTCTCTCAGCTCAACTGTGCTCCCTCACGTTTGTGCATTTAATTCAGGTTCCCCTTTATGAGTTTCTGCTCGGAGAATTCTTTCTGCTGCTCTTTGCTCTGCTTATCGATGTACTGTATGTGGTTGAGTCTCCAAATGAGAAACAATAAGGAGAAAAATAAACATTTACATGCGATGATTTATTGTCAAAATGGTTATGGTGGTGAGTGGGGATTCACTCTAGTTTATGAATAATATATTTACACTATTACATCTCCTGGTAAATGTATAAGATTGATGTTCAAAAGAGAGACCTTAAGTATGATGAATGGCTGCCACAGAAAGGTAGTCAATCTTTATCAACCTCCGTTCGCAATGAGCTGGGATGCTTGCCGGAATGCTGTGAATGGTTTCCAGTGGGTGCTTACTGCTGTTTTCTTTCAATTCCTTTGGAAAAAGAAAGATCCTGAGAGCTTTAGACCCTTTTGTAATAACCGGGGTGGGCCCAGCGGCAGTGTATGCTGGGACTAATTAATATAGAAGGGGAGGCGGAAGCTACAATTCAGTTAGAACCGGGGCCTTTGAAGTGGCTGAAGGGTTGAACCGGCAGCACTTGGACCTGGACGGTGTCCAGGCAGGCAGTGAGTTTCACCTACATTCGGGCTGGAGAACTGGATGCAGATGGGGCCAGGCAGCACCGGTTTTCCCTACCATGACTTTTTGTGGCTAGCAGCAGCGTAGCGTGCTGGTTTCTTTATGTGGCTTATGTTTATTTGGTGCAGACTGTGACCTGAGCATTGCTACAGGCATTTGGATACAGTAGATAACGAGGTGGACAAGTCCTTGCCCTTAGAAAATGTACATGTTTCTGGGCAAGAGACAGAGATAAATGACGAAGTAAGTAAGTGTGTAGGAAGTCGGGTGATGAAATGCCTAGGCTGACAAGGCAGGGTCAGGGAAATGAGAGAGAGGGGTGGGTACAGGGAAGGTATGTTTTTTCACTTTAATATTTGGGAAGCCCTCGTTGATAAAGGGATGTTTGCAGAAACCAGGAAGGAATTGAAGGTGCAAGCTCCCGGGTACCTGCGAGGAGCATCTCCAGTTTGCTGAGCTTGGAGGGACCATGAGGCAACTGGGGGGGAGGGGTGGGGGCGGGGTGGACTTTGTCTCAAGGGCAATGGGCAGCGACCTGAAGATGTTTCACGTAGTTGGAGGGGGTGTTGTATGTCATCAATTTGTTTTAAGGGAATGATTCTTCCCAATATAAGTTGGTTTAAATGTGCACTTTGAAAATGATGATCACGCCCCATCGAGAAAACCAGGGGAGTTGAAAACCCGCGGATTTGTCATTTATCATCCTTTGGAATGACGTGGATTTAACAGCCATCGGTGCTGGCTGTGTGCCAGGAACTCATCTAAGCCCTTTATGCTGTGATTACCTAGTTTCATTCTCAGGAGGAGGCTAGCAGTGCAGGACTCTTATTATTTTAATATAACAAATAAATGAACTTTCCCAAATCAGGGAAGATGGTTAGAGTCATACAGTCAGGACCTCAAGGAGCCTTCGAGGCCATGCGAGGCCTTCCCATTAAGGAGGAAGAAAACCGAGGTCAGAAGGGGGGTGCTCTGTCCATGGGCACCAGCGAGGTGCACCTGGGCCTGGGGTCTGGGTG
>NW_005871213.1:1031886-1075153 GCF_000147115.1 Myotis lucifugus | reverse complement strand
GGGGCCCTCCTGCCACTATATATCCACAGATGAAGTTTAGGGGTGGCCCTTTTTCTCTGTCATCGGAGAGGCCCCAGGCAAGCCACGACTCTCGCTGAAGGGGTGACACGTCACCATTTGTGATTAAATCCATTTGGGTATTCACTCCCCCCCTGCCCGCCAGCCCCATTTATGATCTTTTTCAATCAGAATGGGCTGAAATGGAGCGAATTGTAAGTGTTACTACCTTTTCATGGGCAGGTGTGTCAGGTTTTTACATCACACCCCTCCCCGCCCCCTGGGAAGAAATGCTGGGTCGCAGTGGCACCAGGAATTCATGGGGTGAAATGAAGGGGCTCCGAGGGCAGCGTGCAGGGGCCCCCCAGATGGCTTCAGTTCTAAATTCTGAGCTGGCACTAGAGCGCTTTTATTTTACCCATTCCAATTCCAGCCATTCCCCTCTGAGGCCTCCGTGCTAAGACGTGGCGAGCCCTGCACGGCGTATAATGTGATAAACACACGTCTTCCTCTGCTTCGGTGGCTTTCCTTCTGTCTGTCTGTCTGTCTGGTTGCTTCTGAGCCTGCTGTTTCTAGGAGTCCTTCCTGAATCTACCCCAGCAGCTCTGAGCTCTCTCCTGGCAGGTGGGGCAGTGGCTGTAGCTCTTTGCAGACCCTTTCATCTGTGTGTGCGCCGGAAGGAAAGCCAAGTGAGGTTACGGAACACCTGGATTCTGGGTTCAGGTCTCCTGGATAGACCTGGGAGGACCTGTCAAATGCGCCCCCCGCACACCCCCAAATCTGAAATGCAGGAGCCTGTGATTTTGATGGAGGGCAATCATTCACAGTAGGAGCGTGCGCCCACGATTTCTCTGGGGATCTGTGCCCTCCCACTTCCTTAGAGGCAAGTGCTCTCTCATTGGAGGTTCCCTGAGGGGGTCAGAGGACTTTACTTTCTGCATGACCTTGGATGAGTCCTTTCCACTGGCTTAGCCTTGGCTTCCTCCCGTAGGAGATCACCTTATTGTGGGAGGATTCAATGAGATAAAATGTAAAGGGACAGCACAGCACAGCACATGTGATGGCTTTAAACTTGAGTTGCAGCCACACAAAGGAGGTGCTCAGCAGTCGCTACAGTGGAGGTTTCATCTGGTTGGATTTGACGTAACTGTAACTATCGGCCACTCTCCGTTGTCTGAAGTGAGGGGTCCTTTTGTTGCAGAGATAGATTCTAACACATTTTAACTCAGTGGCAAGGCTGCTGCTGAGTCTGCGATCAAAGGCGTCCCCAAGACTCCATCATTAACTCAGGGTTAAGCAGAATCTCATTCATTCTTTGGAATAGTTAGCACAAGGACATGCATAACTAGACTGGCAGTTCCAACATAAAAAAAAAATCAACGACAATAAATATATCTGTATTTGTTAAAGATATTTTCAATAAACCATAATGAAATTTATTATTATGCCACCTTTAGAACTAAATACATTTGCAGATGGTAAAGGATCAGTCAGCTCAACTCCTGTGAAATCGCCCATTCAGATCTGCCCACTGCAATCCATTCAGGACCGATTTGCAGCAAATTAGCTCAAGTGACTTCACGTTACAACCTTTTGCTAAGGACACTTTCCTGCTGGGTCCTGTTTCTTGCTGGTCTTCAAAGCCCTCTTTTGTTTTTGTTCTTGAGTTGGAAGAGCTTAGGACAGTTTACAGTAGCCCAATAGCATCTAATGAAATTGATGAGGAATGCAAAGAAAATGAGCTTCAAGGTCAGGAAGTTAAAAGTTGAGTGTGTTCAGTCAGCTAGAAAACGCAGTGAAGAGCATGGGGCGGGGCATATTCCTTCTGCATGCATTGGCCTACATCTATTGACTGATCTCTGGTGTGTTAGAGGTCGAATATGAATAATACCTCGCCCTTGTCTTGGAGCTAGTCCTAGTTTGGCTGAGTGACAGGAATTAACCGTGTGCTGGGGGTGTATGTGAAGAATTCGAAACTCCAGTGGTGTATCTGTTTTCTGCGGCTGCTATAATAAAGGACCACGATCTTATGATGGTGAATTTACTGTCATGAAGGTCTGTAGGGCAGAAGTCCAACATGCGTCTCACTGAGCTAACATCGAGGTGCTGGCATACTCATTGGAGCCACCTTCCCCGGCTCATGGCCCTTCTCCATCTCCAAAGTACAGATTGAGTCCTGCTCCCTCCTGTCACTGTCACCTCCTCTCCTGCCTGCCTCTTTCACTTTTAAGAACCTGTATGAAGTTGCTAAGGCTGTACTGATAAAGTGCAAAGTCACAAACATGGTGGCTTATGCAACAGCAATTTGTTGTGTTACAATCTGGAGGCTGGAAGCCAGAGATTAAGGTGTCCGCAGGGTGGGCTCCTTCTGAGGCTGTGAGGGAGGATGTGCCCCAGACCTCTCTCCTGGCTTCTGGTGGATAAGTGGCAATCTTTGGCATTCGTTGGCTTGTAGAAGCATCACTCCGACCTCTGCCTCCATCTGCACATGGTATTCTCCCTGGGTATGTTTGTTCACGTCCAAATTTTCCCTCTTTAGGAGGGAAGCAGTCACATTGGATTAGGGGGCCACCACACTTCAGTATGACCTCATCTGAACTAATTATATCTGCAATCGCCCTATTTCCAAATAAGGTCACAGGCAGAGCTACTTTGGGTTAGGATTTCAACACATGAATTCCGAGGGGCACAATTCAACCTGTAAGAGGACCCTGGGATTGATATAGGGCTGATCCAGGTATCCAGGAGTATCTCCTTTCTAAGACCTTTAATTCAGTCACATCTGCAAGGTAACAGGTACCGTATTCACAGATTCCGTGGATTAGAATGTGGAATTCCTTAGGGGGAGAGGGCTGCTTCTCTGTCTACCACAGAAGGCTACTGCATCAGGTCTGATTGAAGACCTAAAGGACGAGGGGAACTTCATGAGACGGTGGTAGTTTTTGGTGGAGAACACTACAGGAAGAAGGTGCTGTGTCCCCAGGACCTTGTGGAAAACAGTAGTGCGTCCAGGAAACCACATAGACTTGCGGAGCTGGAAACCTTTCATTCTCAGGCTTCTCTTTGCTCAGTGTGCCCTGGTGAACTCTCCTCACCATCTTCAGGCGCCGCCTCCTGATTTCTATGGCACCACCACCTGCTGATTTCCTTTCAGCCTGCGTGCTCTTTCTTCTCCCTACTCCTGAGCTGCAAGCCACTGCTACTGGCCACACTGCTGCGTCTCCTTTTGTGGATAAAGTGTTCTTGGCACACAGACACACCCACTGCTTCTGTATTGTCAGTGGCCACGCTCACAAGACAGTGGCAGAATTGAGCAGCAACAGGTGAGGCGGTGTGGCCTTCAGAGTAAAAATATCTATTGTCAGCCCTTTTATAAAAATAAAAAAAATTTCCCAACCTATGGTCTAGTTTGTCGGATTCTCCTCCTCCTGACTTTAGAGGGCCCCAGAATTCAGTCTTTTATTCATCTTCTCTTCCTATCCACAGTAAGTAATCTTAGCCAGTCTCCTGTCTTCAGCTCCCACCTCCTGGCTGATGCCATGCACATTGATCTGACCCGTTCTGACCCCTTCCCTGTGAGTTCCACATACAAAAAGCAAACAGCCTTCTCAGCATCTCCACTTGGAGAAATAATAGGAACCCCAATGTCATGTTTCCTTAAAAGAACTCCTGGGCTCTCCCCAACACCCGAACCTGCTTCTCACTAGTCAGTGCCACCATCCTCTGCTCCATCGTTCAAGGCGAATAGGTAACAGAAAGTCTTGATTCTTCTCTTTCCTTCACCCCCACATCCAATCCATCAGCAATCCAGTGAGCACCGCTTCTAAAATGCCCCAAATCTGAACCCTTCTCACTCCCTTAGTGTGTCCACAGCTGGAATCCCCTTGCTCATCAGCACCTGTCACCTGTAATCACGGAATGACACCTGCTGTTCTCTGCTTCTACCCTGCCCACCCGCTCCTGACAGTAAATCACTAACCAGCAGCCTAGTACTTTTTTTAAAACAACGAAATATGACATTTCTTCCTACTGTGGCCTCAAATTTAGATAAAAAGCTATTCATATTCCTTATTTTGATACACATTGCAGAAGTTCTTTCTAGAAAATTTGCTTCATTTGAACATTTGTAAGCCCCAAGGGTGGGAAGGTTATGTAATCATAACTTCAGCAGTGTTGGGGATTGCCAGTCTTTAATTGTTATGAATTTTATTGGGGAAATGTAGCTCACTTCTGTTTAATTTGCATTAGTTTTATAATTGATACAGAGCATCCTTTTATATGGTTATTGCTCATTTATATTCCTATTGGAGAGGAACTTGATGCTCATGTGTTTGCCCTCTTTTCTTTGGACTGTGGAAGTTTTTGATTCTCTTTCTTCCTCTTGAGGCAGGTTTATTGAAGTATAATTATTTTAACAGCTTTATCGATTCACTAGAGGCCCGAACCATGAAATTCATGCAAGAGTAGGCCTTCCTTCCTTGGGCTGCCGGCACCAGCTTCCCTCTGGAACCTGGGACCCAGGCTTTGCTCCAGCCACCGGCAGGCACCTGGGACAGCCCCGGCTTCATCCGGAATGATGTCTGGAAGGATGTCTGGTCTAATTAGCATATTACCCTTTTATTATTATAGATAATGTACAAAGCATAGAACTCAACTACTTAAAATGTGCAGTTGGATAAATTTTAGTACATTCACAGGTTAATTCAGTCATTCCCACCATCTAATATTAGCATATTTTCTTCACCCCAAAAAGAAACTCTGTACCCATTAGCAATCACTCCTTATTATCTCTCTACCCCAGTCCCTGGCAAGCATTAATCTGCTTTCTGTTTCTAGAAACTTGACAACTATGAATATTTCCTATGAATGGACTACTTTAACTTAGCATAATGTTTAGGTTTTCCCATGTTGTAGCATGTGTGAGTACTTCATTCTTTTCTATTGTGCGATCATATTCCATTTTAAGAATATGCCATGTTTTACCTATTCATTTATCAGTTGATGGAATTTCTATTGTTCCTACTTTGGGCTGATATGAATAAACACTGCTAAAAACATTCACATACACGATTCAGCAATCCCACTTCTGACTATATACCCAGGAGAATTAAAAACAGGGTCCCCAGGTGCTCTCCCTCCCAAGAGCATGCCCACACCTTTCCCTTTTCCTTCCCCTTCTCCCTCTCTCTTCTCCCCACTCTCCTCCCCCAGGCACGTTAAAAACACACACAAAACAAACAAATAAAACAGGGACCCGAAGAGATATCTGTACACCATATTCCCAGTGACTTTACTCACAATAGCTAAAATGTGGGAGCATCCCAAGTGCCCATGGAAGGATGGATGCATAAGCCACATGTGCTATACACATACAATGGAGTATTATTCATCCTTAAAAAGGAGGGTGATTCTGACACATGCTACAACATGAATAGACCTTGAGGACATGATGCTAAATGAAATAAATTCATGACCAGAAGACAAATACATTGTGATCCCACTTATATGATATATAATGGAATAAAACAATTACTCTTTCTAACTCCACCTTGCTCGATGGAGCCTGTCCAGTTACCGCAACATGCCCGTGAGCACCTGTGTCTCAGTCTTGCAGATAGACATGCTAATCGCCAGTGAGATCTAAGCTGGAGCCTAGGGAGGGCTGGAATGACCTCCTTGCCCAAAGCTCCCTCCCCAAGGAGATAAGGAAGGCATGTACAGAATTTACAATCATTTCTGGAAAGGTTTATGGGAACCTCTTGACTGAAACCATGGCGCCGGGGTTGTTTGACCGAAAGGAAAGAAGTTTCACCACCCCCCATCGACACGAGCTGATCTCTAGATGTCTGTAGTCATCATCACCTCCTGACTTCAAACCCCTCCAGTTCTCCCTTCTCCTGGCATAAAAAACACACACCTGAATTCTCTACTTTCTCAAGATGGTTCCTAGGACTCTGGTCCACCATGTTCTGGGCTTGATGGCTTTCAGAACACAGTCGCTTTCCTTGTCCAGCTTCTTGTTCCTTAACATTGGCAGTGAGTAGTTGTAGCTTTAGCTCATTTACACTTAGAGTTGTCAGAATCCTGGAGACGGAAAGTAGAATGGTGGTTGCCAGGGGTTGGGGACAGAGGGAAGTGGGGAGATTGTTGAATAGGTAGAGTTTAGTTGTACAAGATCAGAAAGAATTCTGAAGATGAATAGTGGTTATGTTGTATGACATTATGAATATATTTTATACCACTGAACTGTACCCTTAAAATGGTTAACAGGGTAAATTTCATGTTAATGTGTATTTTACCTGAATAAAATAATTAGAAAATAATTCATACACACGTTTTTTTTTTTTTTTGTATACATAGATTTCTAGTTCTTTTGGGCATATAGCCAGGAGTGGAATTGCTGAGTCTCATGGAAACTCTGTTTTTAACATTTTGAGGAATTGCCAAACCATTTTTCAAAGTAGCAGTTACATCTTTTCATATTCTTACCTGCAATGTATGAAGGTTACAATCTCCACAGCCTCATCGACATGTTATCTTCTCTTCTTT
The DNA here is from genome assembly GCF_000147115.1 of Myotis lucifugus. Taxonomy (NCBI): domain Eukaryota; kingdom Metazoa; phylum Chordata; class Mammalia; order Chiroptera; family Vespertilionidae; genus Myotis; species Myotis lucifugus. The sequence continues at coordinate 1,068,607 of NW_005871213.1, read as the reverse complement.
TGAATGTAGGCATCCTCATTGAGATGAAGAACTGTCTCATTGTGGTTTTGATTTGCCTTTGTTTCTCTAATGTCTAATGATGGTAATTATCTTATTATGTGCCTATTAACCATTTGTGTTTCTGGGAAAAATGTCTAGTTATGTACTTTGTTAATTGGGTTTTGATATTATTATTGAGTTGTAAGCACTCTTTATATATTCCAGTATCAAACAAATGATTTGCATTTTTTTTAATTGTGCGGATGTGTCTGCACTTTCTGGATGGTGTTATTTGTAGCAGTTTTTAATTTTGACAAAGTAAATATATTTTATAAACAGAATCATGTCATCTGGCAGGTATAAAAGTTGAATGCAGGACAAGTCAACTTTTTTAGTGCACAGTTCTGTAAATTTTGACAAATACATATTGTCCTGTATTCCCAACCTAATGAAGACATTGAGCAATTCTATCACCCCAACAAAATCCCTTGCACTACTATTTTCTAACCGTAAATTTTTGATTTTCTAAGAATATCATGTAAATAAAATCATAGACAATACAATATCAGATGTGTCTCTGGTTTTAGTGAGTGGAATTCTATCAAGTAGTTCTTTATATTTGAGTCGGCCCATGTTATGATCCCTGCTTTTTGTTGTTGTTTACCTGTGTGCATGGTTTTATTTTTAATATTTCTCTGCCACTTGCTTGTAGTTGTGACATTTTTGTTCTACATATATAGCACATCTAACTCTTAGCATTCCTGACTGAGTCAAGTTATAGGAGAAAACCTTTTTGAAATGAAGCTTTGCATAGAAACTCAGTATGTACACACATAACAGTTCTGCTTTGGGATTCTGAATACCAGCCCTGCCCATGGCTCCCTTTTCTTCAGAGCAGAGTCTGAGCAGCAGTGGCCTCTCCCATGAGTTATCCTGAGTTGATTCATCTAAAAGGAGCAGCATTAAGATCCTGCTCTTCAGGATCGGTCTCAGAAGGAAGAAGAGGGAGAAACTTGAGAAACAATGATCCTAATGACAGGGTTCTGACCTGGGCAATGGTTTTCCTACTCTGATCCCAGCTGCCCTGTGCCCCCCAGAGGAAGTTAGAATACTCAGGGACAAGGACAACTGTCTCTGCACAATGGGAGGGTTGCTATGTGGAAGTTGATAAGAATAGTTCCAAATCATTCCAGAATATAGATTTAGAAGGAGAGTGATGAAACAAATCAGAGGAAAGAATATTCTAAAAACAAGACCAATAGGGGAATAAACTGCCATTGCAAAGGTTGGAAGTAGGTAGGTTGTCTGCCCTGAATGAAAAATTCTAGTAAACAACACAAGGTCCAGCCCAGCATTGGATTGTGTCTGGCTACTGCATACACATCGCTCTTCTGTGAGGGAGAGGGACTGGCCAGCATTCAGCTGCTGCTTCACCACCTCTCACTGTCTGTGCTAGAGCCAGGGAGGGGAGCAGCGGAGTGGCCCATGATGGGGACCCCTAAAGTACATTTGTCTTTAAACTAAGTTCTAAATCCCAACCTTTTAAATATTAATAAACACCAAATTCAGTTTCTAATGTGCTGTGTTTATTAAAATAGCATACATTTGCCGGCTGGCATGGCTCAGTGGTTGAGCATCAACCTGTGAACCAGGAGGTCACAGTTCGGTTTGGGGGCTTGATCTCTGTGTGGGGCTTGTAAGGAGGCAGCCAATCAATGATTCTCTTTCATCATTGATGTTTCTGTCTCTCTATCCTTTTCCCCTCCTCTCTGGAATCAATATACTTTAAAAAATAAAATAGCATACATTTGCTTATTTTCAGCCCCCTTTTATATGTCATGAGAAATCTTGGCAAAAGAACAAAGAGGACCTTGTAGGTATTGTGGGGTGTGTGTGTGTGTGTGTGTGTGTGTGTGTGCGTGCGCGCGCGCGCGTGTGTGTGCGCGCGCACTTTCAATGTCTTCAGAGGCAAAGCGGGTCTTTCAGTGATATTTCCCCTGTGTGTCTGCCTTTCCACAAACATTCCCCTTCTTGACCCTGCCTGGGTCTACAGAGCTGCCTGGCTCTCCTGATAACCACCATGGGATTGTACCACCTTGTCCTCTGTACAGTAAGCATCCTCGTGAGTCCCCACATGCCCATTGCCTGCCTGTCAACAAAGGGCTGCTGCTCCAACTCGCTCCTCTAATAAGGCTGCACGTAGCCATGCATTTTGGTAAGGAATGTGGGGACTAACTCCAAATAGCACATGTTCCAAACCTCGAGTGAAATTCAATATGATTTTATCGAACTGGCCACTCTACATTTATTTCATTTTTCCTTTTTATTGAATTGGATTTTGTTATTTTGTTACTGTGTTTCTTCCCTAAGGCTTACACCTGGATTGTTATAATGTGGTAGAATTTTGTTGTTTTTGTAAAGAAGTGTGATGTGGTTGATCAGCTGATATGATTGTGGTGGTTTCTGTGGGTCAGGAGTGCAGGCAAGGCTTAGCCTAATCCCTGGCTCTGGTTTTCACAAGGCCACAATTAAGGTGTTGGTCAGGCTGTGTTCTCATCTGAAGGATTGACTGGGAAGGATCCTTTTCCAGGTTCATTTAGGTTATGGGCAAAGTTAATTTCCTTATGGATGTATGAGTGAGGGCCTGAGCTTTTTACTGGACGATGGCGGCCACCTTAGATCTTAGAGCGGCCTGTGGTTCCTTCCATATGGGCTTCCTCAACCTCACCACTCTCATAAAAAGCCAGGAAAGTTAGGCTCCCACCTCAAGTATGGCCCAGTCCCTTTACCTAAGTCAGGCTGACCCAGGAAATACTATTCATTCACTGAAAGTCAACCCATTTGGGGGCCTTAATTATATGTTCAGAATCCATCACCTTTGCCATACGCTATTGTCTGGAAGCAAATCATAGGTCTCTCCCACATCCAAGGGGAATTTTTATACACCTGTGAACATTAAGGGGGGGTGACGATCTTTGGGGGTTACCTTAGGATCCATCCACCACAATTTTGAACTAAATTCACATTGCTCACGGGGAGGATTGTAAGTTGAGATAGTTGAGATATAAGGAGTCAAAGTGGGTATTATAGAAAAGGTTCCCAAAAGGAGACTGCTAAATTGAAAGAATCAGACAGAAAAGCAAGAACTGAAACCTACAGTCAAAAATTATTGGTGGAGAAGGAGAGCATTCAAGTCATCAGTGAGCATCCAGCGAGCTGACCTGATGAGCAAAAGTGCAAAAAGCTACAGCTGCTCTTTTGTGCTACTCTTGACCCTCATTCTGTCGGCGTATTGTCTACTTTTAAAGGTGCAATTGTATCAAGCACCGTCCCAATCATTTGAACACATTTTGTCATTTCATTGTGTTTCTGTGAGGCTAAAATGACAGAATCCAGCTCTTTGTAAAATGAAAAGCTCCGGAAAATGACAAAGGTGAACTGCTCCTCTTGGCACTGGCATTAGGCAGCTTTCTTTGCCTTCTCCTGGGCTTCTCTTGTCTTTTGCGCCAGACTGTCACCTGTGATCTTCTACTCAATGCCAACCGGAAGCTGTGTGGAGCCCCTGTCTGTATCCGCACTCCTAGGGGATTGCCTACAGGGCAGGGATGGCATATGTACGTTGGGGGCGGAGGGAGTGTGAGCCTACACTCCAGGCAGGGGTGTGCTCAATTGTAGGGAAGTCCTGACTTCTACACCTGAACTGGTAAGTGTCCAGCTTGTTCAGGGGAGGGCCACACCGCACCAGGGCCCTGCAAGGACTAAAGATGTACAAATGGCACTTAGGTATTGTTTAATGATGCCTTGGCTGATAGGAGGGCCCTGGGGTAGGGCAGCATGTCAGGGTTAGCCAAAGGATGTAGGAGGAAATATGTAAGAAAACCAGAATTTGGTGGCCGAAAAACCTTCCTGGGGTAAGGTTGTGAGGACCAGGAATATTGGCATAGGTGCTAAGGTACGAGAGACCTAAAAAAAAAATACAGCCAACATTATGTACATTTTCTATGAATCAGGCATTGTTCAAAATGTTTTTTAAAAATTAATTCATTTATTCCTCATAACTGTTCAATGAATTGCATTTTATACTCATCTTACAGACGAAATAGCTGAGCCGCTGAGTGGTGGGTAACTTGGCGAGGACCAGGCAGGCATAAAGCCGTCTCCACACTTGAACAAGGCATTGCGTGTCTGCTCAGCCCACAGTCTTAACTTCTCTACCTGCCACCTCCTCCATGAGTGACGGCATAACCTGGCCGCCGAGTGGGCAGGGGTGGGCAGGCGACTGGCATCCAGAAGATCAGGCCACACGGAGACTCCCTGGGTGGCTAGATTCAGGGAAGAGCCCCGATTGCGGAGACAACTGGACAGTTCAGTGTAGGGTCGTTTCTCTGAACTGGAGGCTCAGAATCCGGGCAAGTGATGGGGAGCAGAGAAGGGGGTGTGCATTACAGGCTGACTTGAACCTGGGCTCTGGATTCTTGTATTGGGGTTAGTTCACTGGATCCTAACCTGAGGGGTGGGGCTGAGCCTGTGGGAGCATTCCAGCCGTGAGTCCTGAAGGGCAGCCTGCCAAGCAAGGCAAAGTAATCACTGAACAAGCACTTACCTGGCTGGTGTTAGAACATGTTTGGGCTGCAACTCACAGAGGGGCAAGGTCATTCCTGCCCGGGATTGTTCCCCACTGAGAGGCACCGTTTGCTCTTGTCTACATATGGACCAGCACCACACCTAATATTGCCTCTTTTTGAATCACAAGAGCAGAAACGATTGCTATTATTATTTTCTGAGACAAACTTTTCAGTGGCAATTTTAATAAAACCCAAATGGAAATTCAATTTACTAAAAGCACATCCCTTTTTCATTTCCTCATTTTCTACTTAATTGGAACATTAACACGAGCCTGAGAGTAGAAAAAATTAGGTTAACAACTTAAAACAAATCTCTTAAATGCCAGTGAAATAGCTCGAGGGGCTGCATGCCATGTGTGTGTCATCCTTGGCCCCGGGGAGCGGATTCTGGCAGGTCAGGGTCCCTCGGGGAACCCGCCCAGAAGTTTGGGAGCCAAGCTTCCCTGCTGCTGAGAATCGAAGTCCAGAGCATGCAGATCCTTTGAAAGGTAAGTATTTTCACTTAGATGGAATTTCTACACAATATGGAGCTAGACCACACATCCTGTCCTCACACGCCTTCAATGTGCATATACATCGCACTAGGTCTAAACTCCTCATGCTTTTATTTCATGCTACTCGGAAGTCAAAACAAATGCCAAACAAACTAAAGCCAAACAAATTACAAAAGCAAAAATAAGATTGTCAAGAGTAATGAATTTTGCTAAGACTAAGTAGTCGCTTGCACTGGGGCTGTGGCACGGACTCATTTTCCCATGCCTCTCTTACTTTGTTGGGGGAAGTCAATTTTTTGGCCACTGTCGCACCCCCTCAGAACCTTCAGCCCCACCCTTCGCAATGAAGTCATTTGCAGTTTGTGTGGCAGGAAGTCATCACTTGCTGTTGAATCTGCTTTGTTCCTCTCTCATTAGCCCGGGACAGTTACAGTCCCACTGTGCGACTCCTGACAAGTCATTTGTAAACATACTCACAAAGTTGGATACTGGAGCTTGTGAAAGATTTGGAAATAAAGCAGTCATACAGAGCTCAAGGGGAGGGAGGGAGGGAGGGAGGGAGGGAGGGAGGGAGGGAGGGAGGGAGGGAGAGAGAGAGAGAGAGAGAGAGAGAGAGAGAGAGAGAGAGAGAGAGAAAGAGGAAAAATATCCTATCTTAGAAGGGTCTCTGCCTCAGTAGTGAGTACTTGGATGGATGGGAGGATGCAGCCGGGGAAAGGGGCCATCTTTGGTTGGCCGAAAGCCCAAAGCAGAGTGGGCAAAGTACATGAAAACTTCAAGCATCAAATTCAAGTGATGATCAGGGGCAATGTTCCACACAGAACCCAGGTGCCAAAAGACAACTGCAGCATATAGGTGGGGGCTGGACGTTGTGAATTGTGTCCTCATTCCCACAGGCCCAGTGGTGGGGACCTGGGCCCAGTGCCTGGGAGAGGAATTCTGAATGACTGAAGGGCATCTGGGCCCAGTCAAGCAGCACGAGGACCAGGGAGAGGAATTCTGAGTGACTGAAGGGCATCTGGCCCAGTCAAGCAGCACGAGGACCAGAATAGAACTCGTAGGAAAACACCGGGGGTGCTCAAGCATTCCCAATGCACTGGGGGACGGGGAAGGGAGGGCTCCCCCTGCCTGAAGCTACCAGATTTGTTACAGAAAGAGGGAGAAGAGAGCCAAAGAAAGAGTACAAGAAAGTGAAGGAAGGAGGGAGAGGAAGACATTGTTAGGAAGAGGAGAAAGCAGAAAGAATAGACCTTAGAAATTAAAATACTCCTGGAGCAGACAGGACACGATTTTGAGAATCCCACGTTCTGTAGGGCTCACCGTTCCCACTGCAGAAGTGAGCCTGGTGCAGTGGCAGTATGTGGAACTTGTCACATGTCCCAAGTAAATCCTGGAAAAGGATCTAGGGTGTTTATCTAAGGCAGGGGTCCTCAAACTTTTTAAACAGGGGGCCAGTTCACTGTCCCTCAGACCGTTGGAGGGCCGGACTATAGTTTAAAAAAAAACTATGAACAAATTCCTATGCACACTGCACATATCTTATTTTGAAGTAAAAAAAACAAAACGGGAACAAATACAATATTTGTATTTGCATGTGGCCCGCGGGCCGTAGTTTGAGGACCCCTGATCTAAGGTGTCCCTTGAGATGAACTTTAACCGTGCAGGTGTGGGACATTCAAGTAGTTGCTAGCGATGAGGCTACTTTATGCAAGTAGGACCAAGGGCAGGCCTAGGACCGAAAAGACCAGAAGCTTTAATTTTAATTTTAAGCATATGCAAAATAATTCAATTAACTGCCAGAGGAATTGCACCACATGAAACATATGCAGTTGGAAGTCACACAGCACTTTATTACTCACACAATTCCTGGTGCTGCTGGGACAGGCTTAAATGGGGATCCCCGGTGGTGCTGTCCTCTGGGGTCCGGCAGCTGGGCTGGTCCAGTCCGGTCCGGATGCAGGGGGCCGGTGTTCCTCACCCGAGAGCTTGGTCGCATCTCAGTTGGGAGGTACTGGCCGTTCTTCTGTCGTCTTGCAGGAAGAGGAGCATGGAGCGTGGAGCGGCGTCGCTTGCCGGACTGACAAGAGGATGTGCCTTTGTGGCTGTCTCGACAGGCGAGCACTGGGCTGGGGCTGGTCAAGATCCCCATTTTTAAAGCCTGTACCCCATTTGCAGCAGTCCAGGTGGCTATCAATGAATTATGTCAATGCACACGTGTTTATCTCAAACAGGGCAAGAGGCTACATGTGGTTATCTAGGGAGAGTACATCACTCACTCAAATGGTTATCTTGACAAGTCACTGAGTTATTTACTGAAGTTCGAATCCTTATCTATGAGGTACACAAGCTTCAGGGCAGTGGGGAATGTGTCCTTAATATCAAGCTTTAAGTTTCAAGAAAAGTTAATTTAAACATTTTAAAACCTTAATATTTTTAAGGCATTTTTAAAGCATTTTAAAACATTTCTATATATTACTACAACATCACGGGAGATGGAAGCCTTGCCTTGTTTTGCCACTTACTACATGGACATCATCAAGTGAATCACCTTCTCTCTCTGTGTATCAGCTTTCTCTTCTGGTAAATTCAAATAAAAAACTGCATTCACAGGCTTCCTGGGAACACTAAGAAGTAATATATATGCAAGTGTTTGGTAAACCATGTTGTTACTCACAGGGCCATTATTATGCTCCTTGAAGGTCTCTCGTCTATTGATGCTTTCCTTCAGTGTATTTCTTTCTAACGCACAGTTACTAAGAGGTGGTTGAGAATGGACAGCCAAGAAATGGCGGAGTTCCTCACAGATTTGTGGCTGGTACTGATTAAATACCAACAGGAGCATGCCCTTCACCCTGCCCTGTCCCAAACCTTCCTGTCAGGGTTGATCAGGATTGAGATATGCCATTTAGAAGACAGTCTCACATCCTTGGTTTTCTTCATCAAGGAAGCTTTCATGTGGAATGGGAAATACCCAACTTCTATGGAGCGGTCTTAAATTGGGGGTATTATAACCTACGAAATGAATTGAATTATTTTAAAATTGAGGATTCTTTTTCTATTGGCATGTTATAAAAGTATGCTATTGATCTCAGCTTTTAGATTAGGAAAGGAGCTATTGTGTTTTCTATAGAACTTTCAATTTCATGCTAAAATTCTTTTAGAGAACACGGGTTTCCAGATGGTAAGATTGTGATAATAATTAGAATTAGACCAGAATTTAATTTTGATGTTATTCATGTAGAGGGTTATTTTAGCTTCTGAATAATTTAAACCAATTTTTGGTTTACTGTATTCAATAAAGAAAACCAATTGAGTTTAGATTTCTTTTATTTCTCTTGGTTAGTCTCTGTGTGTTTTGTTTTTTTATTTAAGCCAGCAGATTGTGTATTCTTAGATGCATTTAATACAAAATGCCTATCTCACATGGAAATGAGGGCTTAGAAAAGCTATGTAATTTCAGCTAGATGATATCAGACCTGGATTTGAAATTGTCTATTCCATGATCCTAAATTCTGTTTACTTTCTTTTTTTCCTGTTATATTGTCTATCAGCTATTGCTTCATGGCCTAAGGAGAGTTATTTCCTTTATCCTACCTCATTTTTTTTTCTCATCTATAACAAACTAAATTTGAATTAGTTAATGGTCAGCCCTATTCAGGTATAACATTTTTCATGTTAACTCCAAATTACCAATCTAAAATCTTCTTGTATAAAATATTCATACACAGTGACTTAGTGTAAATATCTTGGGTATCTCTTATCTTTTGTGGTTTCTAAAACAGACCACAAAGTAAAGTTACTTTCTACCAGGGTAAGTAATGGTTTCTGAGGTCATATAAAAGCATAATCTGCCATTTTATTTTGTTTATTTAATAATGACTCAAATACTTACATTTACATCTATATTTATATATATTATGTCAATACATACATATTTTTGTAGATGTAGGCAAAAGCCTCATGAAATTTTAGATCAATTAATTCATTTTAAAGCTAAATTGCATTATTTAGGGTAGATGCTTAATCATTTCAATATAGAGTGTCCTAAAAATTTATATACATATACTTTGAAAAATTTTAAAGGTGGTGTTTATTAAAATACATTTCATTTTCAAAATTGAGCTATCATCTGTTCAAGTGTGTATACACTTTTGGGGAACACCCTATATATAAGGATGGTGCAATTCTGAATATACTGCAGAAAGCCAAGAAACTTTGAAACATAATTCAAACTCGTTCACTTTGAAGGCTTCTTTACTTCTACCAGCTATCTCTGCGATTCCTGAAAGCCTGTGATTCCATGAAGTAGACGGCAGCTCAGTGGGAAATTCTTGCTGTCTCTCATTGTATCTCTTCCACCACATGTTACCTTGAATCCCAATACCTGCATTTCATCGAAGCAATCAGCCATGCCCTTATCTATTCATTGTGGCTTAATGTTCACAAGGAATGGCTGATCACTCAGCGAGAACATACAATCTTCTGAATCCTGGGGGTTTCTCAGAACTCTTTTAATTCTCAAAAGTCCTTAATTTGAAGGGACAGTTGGCTAATGCTCTACACCAGTTCCCATGACCTCGCCATCTGCTCGCATTAAAAACAAGGTAGATCACTCACTTTGCTTCTACTTTTCCACATGGCAAGTGGACATGATGTCTGTCTCCATCACCCAGAAGACACATGATTCTTGACCACCCTCCACCCCCTCCTTCAGGTTCCATCAGTCCCCTTTGCGGACTGATGGAGGGGACGAGGCGCACACTGACGTGTCAACGCTGATTTGAAAGAGCTTCCCCTATGTTTGGCATTTCTCCTCCTGCATGTATTTTACCGATAGCAGGTGAACTCAGGCTTTAACTAAACCTTCTTTCTTGGCGGTGTGTGGATCCATCTTATTATTAAGATAAATATTTTTTGAAAATACCTGGCATGTCACTCTGTCCTCCCAGAGCTGGTGTACCCAAGAATCAATGGTGTTCTTGTTAGCTGAATTATCTGTCTCTCCTAGGAGGCTGCTCTCTCTGAGGACAGAGCTTTGCCACATTCATCGTTATTTTCCGCTGTTCCTAGTAGAGTGTCTGGGGTGGACTGCCTCACTGACCGACTGACTGACTGATCTGGTTGGATGAGACCCAGTAAGAGATATTCCTTAGCCTCATTATATACGAGGGAGGCCCAGCGTTTTGACCAAGGACTCTAAACTAGTAAGCTGCCCCAGTGGAATTACCTCTATCCTGGTTACTTATACTATACCCTTTATTCAATTATACAATCCATAAAAGAGAAGGCTATGTGGGAGGATGTGAAATTGCAACTGGGGCTTAACAAATTTGTAAAATTGATAAAACTTCCGTCAGGATAGAAAAGATGGGAGCAAATCCCAGACAATGAAAACTGAGGCGGGGTCAGGGGAGGGGTGGAACTTGGATATGGACTTGGTGCGTGTGGGAGGGAATGATGCATTTTGCTTAATTGGAGTTAGAGCCTCCGTTGGGAGGGAGTGGATGGCTCTGATTTTGGAGGGTCTCGACGATTAGCTAGCGGTACCTAAAATATGCATAGGACAGCTATAATTATAACCCTTTGCAATCATCTTTCACATTGTATTGTGCTCACTGACATTTAAAGTGCTCTTGTGGATATTATAGGTTTTCATTTTTTTAATTACCTAAGAGGTAGGAAATGCTAGATAGTTTTGCCAATCTGAACACAGAGGCTCAATTTGGTGTCCACTTACACAATCCCGTGGGGTGCCTCTCCGTTACTTGCCTGTAGATTTACTTGCTTGTAGACGGAACCAGAATCTTCTGGAGCAGGTTGTATAGTTCTAAATGTTTATCCTCCAAATGTTACATACTTTTTTATGATGTTCATGGCAAGCAAAAAAAATATCTACAATGAGGAATAAAAATTCAGACATTATAGTATTGTGTTTGCATTGACCTCCTAATCCCCAAGCTCACTGTGAAACCAGGCTTTGTCTGGTATGACTCACTAGTAATCTCTGGCTGGATTTTGTGATCTGCGTCCTTTTGTGCGTCAGGTCGTGTTTTGCTGGTCTCACTGACATTCATGCTCATTTGGTCAGCTGGTCACTCACTGAATACGGAGGCTCCGCCCAGGTTATAGTGAACGTCAGATCTAATTCCTGCACTCGAGAAACTGACGTGTTATGAGAGGAGGCAGCATTAGGGCGTAACTTTTGGTAAAAGGGAATACGTTCCTCAAACTGCTGGTCAGAGAACTTGTAAACAAACAATATGGGAGTTTGTTACTTTAGGTTTTCTGCTCAAATATATACCAGTATTTGTATATATAGAGTGAGTGTGTGTGTGTGTGTGTGTGTGTGTGTGTGTGTATAGTGTGTTTTAATGTGTTTCTTTAAATGCAGAATTAAAATACCCACATATACACTGCACAAATGCATGTTTCAAAACATAGAATAGCTGTGCAGAACATTCTTGAACTCAGTGAAATTTACTCTTGTCACAGGGAAAAAATGTTTGCCTTGACAACTAATACACACACACACACAGAGAGATACACAGCACACCCATATGGGCTATAGCAATACTCACCTAAGTAATTGAAAAATATTGAAATATTTAGAAACTATCAACGGGGTAGATATTAGAACCATAAATTAAAAAAACAAAGCAAAACTCACTGGCATGGCTTAGTGGTTGAGTGTTGTCCGCTGAACCAGGAGGTCACAGTTCAATTTCAGGCAGGGCACATGTCCAGGTTGCCAGCTCGATCCCCCGTATGGGACATGCAGGAGGAAGCCAATCAATGTTTCTCTCTTATCGTTGATGTTTCCATCTCTCTCTCCCTCTCTGAAATCAATAAAAATGTATTAAAAAAATAAAAAAGGAAAGAAACTCTTAGGAAAGTCAGAGGAATAATCAAATACTTTTCTAATTAGGACCCAAAAAACAACTAAAATAATTGAAATTGACATTTGCTTGGCCTGACTTTTGTTTGTTTGGGAGGAGTAATATGCAATTTTTCTGAATCCTTAGGGACAAAGAAACCTGCCTCTTCTGTGTCCCCCCCTTGCGGACAAGCAGCTCATTGACAGTGAGGATGCGATAAGGGAAGCTTGCTGGCTCAAACATTTAGTCTCAGTCATTGTTGTAACTCGGCAATCATGAATCCATCCATTCCAAAGACATTTACTGAGCTCCAGTCCAGGCACATAGGACCAGTGTTCAGGAATAAGAATAAAAATATGCGTAAAATGGTGCTCGCTTCGGCAGCACATATACTAAAATTGGAACGATACAGAGAAGATTAGCATGGCCCCTGTGCAAGGATGACACGCAAATTCATGAAGTGTTCCATATTAAAAAAATATATATGCGTTAAACAGTTTGCATATTCCAAAAATGGCCACAACACTATTTCCTGCCCCAGATACTCTTCCAGAATGTTCCATCTCCCCTGCAGAGAGGTAGAGTCTATAACCACCCCTTTGAACTTATTCAGGCCATTGCAACGGGATTAACTAATAGAGCACAGCCCCTCTGCTTCCGGGAGGGGGAGGTCATACATGCAATTCGGCCTCTGGTTCTCTTGACCAGGGAGCATTGAGCTGATACAAGAAGGCTGAGGCTTCCATCTTGTGAGGAAGCCCAAGCTAACTCACCTGGAGGAAATCCCTCCACAGCCCAGCTCCAGCCACTGTCTGCCTTCTAGGACAGTGATGGCGAACCTTTTGAGTTCGACGTGTCAGCATTTTGAAAAACCCTAACTTAACTCTGGTGCCGTGTCACATATAGAAATTTTTTGATATTTGCAACCATAGTAAAACAAAGATTTATATTTTTGATATTTATTTTATATATTTAAATGCCATTTAACAAAGAAAAATCAACCAAAAAAATGAGTTTGCATGTCACCTCTGACACGCGTGTCATAGGTTCGCCATCACTGTCCTAGGAGAACAGGAGAAACTCTCAGCCAGAGCTACTCAACTGAGCGATTCCCAAATGCCTGATCCCCTGACATCATGAGAAAGAAATGGTTGTTGTAAGATGCTTTCGGGGGAGTGGGGCAGTTACGCAGAAATTGATCACCAGAACAGCACAGCAAATACTGCCCTTAAGTTCTAATTTAGTGAGAAACATCTGTCTTAATCACATCCATGAATTACATAATCAATTACATAAGTGATTATGATGCGAGGGAGACAGTTGTAAGTGCCACAGAGAAAAGCAGTTAAAGTGCTATAGGGACTCAGAGGAAGGTGAGGTGACATTAACGTTGAAAACCTCACAGGGGAGCTGGTGGGTGAACTGGACCTTGACTGAAGGGTGAGGTTTGGACATGTAGAGGCGAGAAAATTCCAGGTGGAAGGAACACAGTACCCACGAATGTGTAACTAGTTCGATACCTAATACTTTGCACAGTTCTCAGTTATAGTGGCCAGCTCAAACCCTACAGGACACGGTTAGTTTCCATGGCATCTGTTGTCATTTTGTCTTATGGCAAAACCAGCCCTGTGTTTTCATATCTGATTTGGAGTTCATGTCTGGTTTATTGGACACGCGTTATTTTGAGTGTTGCTTGGGTTTTGTGGCATCATCTGCTTTCTTCGTCCAAACCACCTATCATGTGTCAGACCACCTGTCACGTGTCTGTCCCTCTGGCAGGTTTTGGGGGGAAAGGGAAGAGGAGACTGTGTCCTTGTCCTAAAAGAGCCCATGCTTCATTGCAGAGACAGTCATTCACATTGGCATTGCAGGGGAACGGGTGCCGTGAGAAAGGTGGGTGAAGAGGCATCTGCCTGGTGGGGGGCAGTCTGGATGGGCTGCAAAGGAGCCCAGATTCTAACCCAGCCATTGAGCGCTCGGTTCTGCAAGGCAGATGCAAAAGAAAGAATTCCGGGCACGGGAAAAAGGAAGAAAAACGGGCCCAGAACAGAAAACATGCCATGTTTGGGAACTGCAAATAGTGTGGTACAGCCCAGAGAGCAGTGTTTCATGGGGGCTTGAGGGAGAAGGCTGGAGAAGGAGGCGGGAGTCCGCTCACGAGGGGCCTGCTTTCTCTGTCGGGCTGCGGAGTCCGGACCCCCTTCGGAAGGTGACAGGGAGAATCTTTGAAAGGCCACGCGCTATTGGGTCTGCACATTCAAATCGTAATTATTCCTCACGGGGCCACCTTCTGTATGTACGGTTTCTGGGGCTAGAACACACTCTTTGATGAAAAGCCATCTCGCTTTTGCCTGCTTGAGAATCCTGTCATCCATTTCCCCCCACGGAGAGCATTCACCGTAATGATGGGGCCTAATGTACCTGAAAGAAATGCCACCTTACAGGAACCAGAGGCAATCTGTCCCACAGCGCACCCCACGCGCTGTTCTCTCTGCCAGTGTGGTCTCTCATGCCAGGAAACTTGCATGATCCCATAAAGACACTGATTGTAGTTATTTACGGGCTGTGGCTCTGTCAGACCCATTCAATCTCTTGGGTGAATTACAATTTCAGAACACCCCACCCCATACAAAACCCACATAATTAGCCTATCCCCACTGTCAGGAAATCTGGTGGTAAATAATTCAAGATAAAAAAAAAAAACAGTCCCAGGAGGGAATTGCAAGTGCCTATATGTCATGACCCGCGACGGCCCCTGGGACGTGATGCTGTGCGGATGGGACCGCAGGCTCGTTAATGAACCTTCCAATCTCGGTACCACTCTCTCTGCTTCAGGTTATCTGATCTGCCTGAAGCCTTGTCATTCATCATCCTCCACCATGAAGGGCAATTTCTCCAGAAAACCCAGTCCCATATTTCTTCTCTTCTGTGGGGTTGATGGGGCTCTAAGTGCTTTACGATATTCTTTTCATTCAGGCCTTTTAAAGTGCCTGGAAGAGACGTTAAATTTGGCCACTGTTACCCACTGAAGATGTTTGTTTTCTACTTGTATTCAATGAAAGCAAAATTTTCTGAATATGTAGCAACTAGAATTCCCAAGGATAGCCAAATGTTTTCAGATGATTCTTCTTTTTGATGAAATATTTTATAACCATTTAAACATATAATCTAAAAGACTATAGAACAGCATGTAAAATAATACTGGATATAAAATGATACAGGCATGTAATTAAGAGTAAAAAACTAGACAGCACACCTTTTCGACAGTTATAATTCTGTACAATGTATGCTATCTGGACATGAACTGGGAAGAAAATTTGTTCTTTGCAAGAGTGATATTGGAAAAAAAAGTCCCTTTTGCGTTTGCTGCATTACATGCTATTTCTTCATTAAAGTAATAGCAAGATTTAAAAAAAAAATATCCTGGGTGGTCAGCAGTTCTGGTTGTCTCCTGGCAACAACACAGACGTGGCTCCAGGTCTCGGGTCTGAAGGAGTTCATGGTAGAGCCCGCGTCCCTGGGAAAGAGCAACAGGAAAACCAGTGTGTAGAGCTGACAGGACGCCCTTGTGCACGCGGTGCCTGGAGCGCGTGGGGTGCGGGTTTCCCGCCCGCGGCTGGCGGGATGGTCCTGTCCTGAGGACCCGCAGGGAGCTTGGCTCAGGTCCCCGGTCACACCGCAGCTGTGTGCGTGCTCTCCGGGCTCCAACTCTCAGGCCACCTAACGCTCCTGGCAGCCCCGTGGGAGGAAGGCCAGCGCGGGGGCGACGCGTCGGGCAGCTCAGTGACTCCCACAGGTGACGCAGGTGACAGGGTGCCGAGCGCACTGCTCCCGGGCTGCCCGCCCTCCGAGGTTCCCCTCGCATTCACTTCTGCATTCACTTCTCCAAGTGCGGCGCCTTCCCGGTGCCCGGGAAATGGTTTCTAGATCTTAAGGGATGACAATGGGGTCGCTTGGTGCTCATGAAGTTTTACCATGTAATTTAGAAATTTTGGTGTAATTCACAAGGAGAAGAGATTAGGATTTTAAGGGATGACAATGGGATCGCTTGGTGCCCATGAAGTTTTATCAGGTAATTTCGATGTTTTGGTGTAATTCACATGGAGAAGAGATTGGGATGTTGAGGGAATGACAGTGGGATTTTTCTGCTTAGGATTCTAAGGTACAACAGTGGGATCGCTTGGTGCTTATGCGTCTTACCGTGTAACTTGGGTGTTTTAGTGTAACTGTGGAGACCAGATCTTACTGGTGGCCATCTGTCCTCTGAGACACGGATGCAGTCGATCCAGGTTTCTGCCCGCAGGGACCCTGCCGGCTCTTGTTCGTTTTCTCCTCACCCAGCTGAGAGCGGGATGCGACTCATGCTCCATGATTTCTCTTAAGCGACATCCGTGGGTGTAAAATGTGCTTATTACAGATTTGGGGGCAGCGACTAGGTTTTAATTTGCAGCGGGGTGAACAGCATAACATTCAATGCTAGTTATGCCCTGAAAGGAAATATATAAACTTAATTAGGGGAAGCACGGGGTAGCTGGGGTTCTTACAAACAACACAGAAGAAGAATACAACTCAAAGTTGCCTTTCACTCGGTGTCAGACTTTTCCCTGACACATCCGGGTGGGATGCCTGTCTCCCTGGGGTCTCGCCCCTCAAACACCTTCCCCCGCTGCCTTTCCCAGAGCGGACTCCGCAGAGCTGCCAGGCAGTAGCCCACAGCAGGTGTTTGTTGAGTGTTTTTTGCTTGTTTGTTTGTTTTTACCTGGAGGATTTAGCTTTCCGTCTTCTCCGAATGGCTCTTGAATATGTTCTTCACAGGAAAGGGTCGTCTACTTCTTTTCTCATCTTTGAGCAGCCTAGCGAGCCTGCAACTCAGGAAAATTTTGTCTTTTCTTTTCCCCCCATAAGTCATCGTCAGTGCAAAGATGTGAAAGTTGACTCACTCTTCATGCACTGACCCCTGACTTTATCCAAAGGGGAAGCTTCAACCATCAGATCTGGTTTCCTGTATCTATTTTTAAAAAGATAGTCCATTGTGTAAATGTACCACAGCCCTTTTTTAAACCTTTTGCGACAGCATGGATGCACCTAAAGAATAGCATGCTAAGTGAAATAAGCCAGTCAGAGAAAGACAAATACCATGATTTTACTTACATGTGGAATCTAATGAACAAAATACAAACGGATTCATACAAACAGAGAATAGACTGACAGCTGTCAGAGGGGAGGGGGGTTGGGGGATTGGATGAAAAAGATGAAGGGATTAAACAAAGGATAAAAAACACACACTCATAGACACAGGTAGTCGCCAGAGGGAAGGGGAGCTGGGGGGAGGGAGGAAAGGGTGAAGAGGGGTTAAATGGTGATGGAAGGAGACTTAACTTGGGGTGGTGAGCACACAGCACAATATGCACATGCTGTATTAGAGAACTATACACCTGAAACTTATATAATTTTATTAACCAATGTTCCCCAACAAATTCAATAAAAATTTAAAAAAAGGTGCTCTCTAAAAAACGATCTTGCTCCGTATTCCCATACTACACAGATGCACACAATCTATTATGAAGTTATATTTGCTATCAATTTCTAAACTATTCCTCACTAAGGAACGGAGGACAAGTCTAAGAAAATGCTTTTTCTCTTTATTTTTGGTGTTGCCCAGTTCTCCTGATTCTCTTATATGTGTTTCACATAGTTCCTAACCCACGTTGCTCTGTGTGTACTTATTTTTCCTTTTTGGGGTCATTTGAAAAAAGCTTTGGTCTTTGAGCCGAGACGATGATATGGCCAAGGTTTTGCATGACAGAATATGGTGAGCACCTGACTCCGGAGTTGCACCGACACGACTCATTTGCATACTGGCTGTGCAGTGTCGGGCAAGTATGCAAGCCTCAGTTTTCTTATCTGTAAAATGGGAAAACAAATAATCATTTAAGTATTGCGAAGATGAAAATTCAGATCATTCTAGGAGGAGCATTTAGCAAGGTGCCTGGCATACAGAAAGCTCTCAACATATGCATATGGCTAATTGCATCATTATTTTTATCCTCTCCAAAAAGAATTACAAATGCCTGACTTTCGTTGTTTAACTACAAATAAAGTCTCACCATTGTGAAGTCCCAAAGTTCCTGCTTTTTCTTTGAATGCTCTGTACCACACCCTGCAACTTATGTGTTCTGGGTCTACAGGGAATTTATTCTTCTTTTAGACAGAAATAAGCTCTCGGCAGAAATTTATGCCTTGATGCTTCTTGTACAAGAATATTTAAATCCAACATCCTCTTCCAGCCTTTCCCCGCCCAGAGTTGTAGCTGTCGGTGGGTCGCTGGTTAGTCATTTCTGCCCGCATTGTCTGCTCCATTAGTCCCTGTGCCCCTGTTGTAGGAGGAGGAACGCCGCCCGGAGAGGTTCAGCACATGTGTGGTGTAGCCCCGGAGCTACTAAATCCGTCCCTAGTTTGATTCATAGAAGGGCCAAGACATGCTTGTTCATTCAGTAAGTCCCAACGTATCGGAGACAGTTAGTGTCATTGTTTAGCTCACACACACTTTCAAGTCAAGCATATTGGGTTCCAATGAGAATCCTGCCAATGACTAGTATGTGTCCCTGAACAATTTCCGTGACTATTAAACTCTTTTCTTGCTTCCTTTCGCATACAGATAATACTGCCAATTAAGGTTTTGGCAAGAATTAAATAAATAGTTAGCCAAGGGAATGATAAACATATGTTGATTAATAAATTCAGCAAATACTTAGCATGCAACTAGGTGGTGATTAGATTAATTGCGTGTTCAGAGAAATCTTTGAGTGGTAGGTGTGCTCGATGATTTAGCTGGAGGGTAAAGCTTCTCCTTTTGTTTCCAGTAAAATCTTTGTCCATTTCTGAAGCACAGTCAAGCCACCCGGGGCGGGGGTGGGGGTTGGGGGGTGGGAGGCGGGGGGCGTGTGAGAATGCAGGGCGGGAGGGTGGGCTCCTGGGCCTTCCTTACCCTTCTTAGCGCAGGGAAACCCAAGGCTGTGTTTCTCCCTGAACAAACAGAACCTCCGTGTGATCCTGTGCAACCTGGGAGGGGGGGGGGCGGGGGGAGGGGGGAGAGAAGGAGAATATCACAGCGTTTCCTTCGTGGGCCTCCTGGCAAAACCCAAAGCCCCTCTGCCTGGCTTTACTTGGAAAGTGGAATCATCCCCCCCAGGGCTGCGGGCTGCGGGCTGCTGCGGAGACAGACAGGCTCTGAATCATGCCTCTTCGGAGGAGGGCTGGCACTTCAAAGTGATTGAATTTGAGTCTCGGAGCTAAAGGGGCCGTGAGAGGTCACCTCAGTGTGCCTCGCCACAGGCATCTGCCCTTCGCCCAGGGGGCAGAGGGGCCTGGCCTCCCGGGAAGGCCTGCTGGACTCAGGGGCTACGGTCTAACACCCCTGGACTGCTTCTCGGTTGGGTTTTTCTTGCCATCGCTGCCCATTAATCTCTGCTCAAATCCTAATATTTCTTCTTGAGGCCCTGACATCACTCTGGCAGGTCCCTGCTGACATCTGGCCCCAACTCCCTCCATCACATTGTCTGACATTCTTTTTCACCACAAACCTGGTCCTGGTAGTTCTCCGCTCAGAGTCTTTCAAATCCTCGTGTGGCATTCACAGGCCCAGATGTTTGGGCCTCTGTCTACCTGTTATTTCATTGCCTTCCTCACTGTGTGCTCCATGAGTGCGAACCTTCCCGGTCCCCACCTGTGCTGTGGAGGGTGCTGTTCTGTTTGGTACCCTGGGCCTCCCTCCTCCTGGTTGTTCCGTCATCAACTCATCCCAGAGGCATACCTCTCCCTATTGGCTGGGCTCAAGGCCCTGTTTCCCCCAGTGAATGCCCTGGGGTCATCCTTCCAAAGGAGTGTTGTTGTTTTTTTCCCCAAGAAATCATCATTGCGGGCCGAACACAGGTTCAGATACAGCTTAACTACGTTGTTCTAAACACAAATGCAAATCCTTTCGAGCTTTAGTCTGTACTACATGCCCCGTGTCCCAACACATCAGAGACAGTGTCATTGTTTAACAAGCACACTTTCAAGTCAAGCAAATTGGGTTCCAATGAGAATCCTGCCAGTGACTGGTATGTGTCCCTGAACAATTTCCCTAACTATTAACTCTTTTAGTTTTTTCTTTAACATACAGATAATACTGCCAATGAAGGTTTTGGTAAGAATTAAAGAAGTGGTTAGCTTAGGGAATGGTAAATATATGTTGATTAATACATTTAGAAGTCATAAAACATTTAAAATATTTTTGACCTTCTCAATCACATACTCTTTGATTTCTGTTCTCTTCTAGACTTTTCTTTTGTCCCTGGGTCGCAGAATTTATATGTCACCCAATGAAGGTCTGTGCTGGGGTTACAGGATAGGGAGGGAGAGGCAGGCAGGTAGCTCACCCAAGGGTGTTGTCCTGAGGTGTAAAGGAATCTATAATAATAAAAGGGTAATATGCTAATTAGACCAAACGTCCTTCCAGACAACCTTCTGGATGAAGCCGGGGCTGGGAGAGAAGCCTGGGTACCAGGTCTCAGAGGGAAGCTGGTGCCAGCAGCCGGGGGAAGGAAGGCCTACTCTTGCACGAATTTTGTGCATCGGGCCTCTAGTTGACAAATTTAAAGGGACTGACATAAGCTCGAGAAATGTTTGGATGGTCTTGTCAACGATGCTGGCAGCACTCAGCTCTTGGAGGCTGTCTCTTTTCTTAGAAGAGAGTGTTGGGCAGAGTCATGGCCACCTTGAGGATGTCCATGTCCTGACCCTCAGAACCTGTGAATTTGTTCCTTCACACTGAAAAGAGAAATTAGGGGAGCAGGTACAATTAAGGTTGCTAATGAGCTGACCTTAAAATAGCAAGATTACCCTGGGGTATGCCAATGGACTCACTGTCATCACAGGGTCCCTGAAAGTGGAAGAGGGGGCAGAAGGCAAGGGTCCTAGGAAGAAATGTAACAACAGAAGTAGGCCCAGAGAGATGTAATGTTGCTTGTTTTGAAGATGGAAGAAGGGGGCCATGAGCCCAGGAATGTGGCTTCTTATAGACTTCAAAAGGCGAGGGAACGTGTTCACCCTGCAGCCTCAGGAAAGAATGAGGCCCTATGGTCACCTTGTTCTGGTTCAGTGAGAGCCTCGCCAGAACTCTGACGAACAGAACTGTACGATAACACATGTGTTTTATAATAAGTTGTTTGCAGCCACTAAGCCAGTGGTCATTTGTCACAGCAGTAACAGAACATGAAAACACACATGGAGGAAAGCATTTGACTGCCTGATGATGTCCTGGTTATGGGACATTGTATTGGTAGTTAAACAAAATTGCCTGTGAAGCGAGGAACCAGATTTCTGGAGGTGCTCATGAATCTCACGGCACATAAACCTACCAGCCTGCACGTTTCCTACCCTTTACCTTTATCTTGTCGGCAAACTCCGGGGACAGCCAAGTGGTTATGGAAATGTAAGGGGCCAGTCACATTTCCCTGTGTGTGAGGGTCGGTCACAGTGACGGTGAGGGAGCGGGGTGTGGCAGCAGTTCATCAGACAGGGACAATAACGATGGTTCATCGTCTAGTATGTTTCAGGAGCTGTACATTATTTCTGATCTTCACCCCAAAAGAAAGAAAAAAATTCCTAGTGGGGGGAGTATTATTCTATCTTTTCAAAAGATTAGAGCCCAGCCGGCGTGACTCAGTGGTTGAGTATCGACCTATGAACCAGGAGGTCAAGGTTTGATTCCTAGTCAGGGCACACGCCTGGGTTGCAGCCTCGATCCCCAGTAGGGGGCGTGCAGGAGGCAGCCAATCAGTGATTCTCTGTCATCATTGATGTGTCTGTCTCTCTCTCCCTCTTCCTTTCTCTCTGAAATCAATAAAAAAATATATTAAAAAAATTAGGAAACTGAAACACAAGGAAGCCCACTACCTTGCCCACTGGTGTAGAACAGCAGTCGCGGCGCCTCTATCAATGCGTAGGTCTTTACCACCAAAGCCTGTGCTCTTTACAATGTCCCATGTAGCCTCTCTAACAAGCTGCGCCTCTCTTTTTCATTTTGGACTAAAAAAAAGCAGCTGGTGTTGTGCTACAATTTGTATCACACCTTAGTTTCTGAAATCCGCCCTCCATCCCTCCATGAGACCAATTCTGTGCACTGAGCTATTTGATGGATTGGATATTCACTGCTCACCATTTTTAATAGATGCTGTACGTCAATCTGCTTCTAATGGTAACAAAAGTCTGTTATTTCACTGCAATGTCATCGTATCAAACACCATTGTCTTTCCCCCGGCACAGAGCTGTGATAGGCAGAAACATTGAAATCAGAGGCTGTTAGGACATTTTCCGAGAACAAATTGTGTCCTAACAATGCGATGTGGCTTTCCTGGTGTGCTGTGTTCTCCGGAACACTTGTCTCCTCCCCCTGCAAGCGCACATATTCTAAGCTTCACAAATAACACTTTCAGGAGGACTGTGAAACGCAAGGCCCACACAGTCACGGAGAACTCTAGGGGGCATGCGTGTGTGTGTGCTCTCCTGAGGCGCATTCTGCAAAGTTACAGAATGTGGGAGGTGTTATGGGAAGTTTCATGAGGCCTGGGAGGCACAAAAGAACAGGCTTAGGAGTAGTCAGACTAGAAATTCACCACCAACTCTGTTTTGCTCGGGTGACCTTACACAGTGCTGGGAACTGACAAGGGTGGCCAGCACACCAGCTCATCTGAACTTGACCAAAGTAAGCTGTCAGCCGGGTTTTTGCTTTCCTTTTGCCACTGTGCGTGCTCACCCAGAAGGCGAGGTGGCGAGCAAGGAGCCTGGGAAGGACATTCCCGGTCCTCCATTATTCCCCCAAGCATTTTATCCCCAAGAAGCCAGAGGCGAGAAAACCCAGGCCTTTATTCATTCATTCATAGAAACCATCTGAATTGCATAGAACCAGTGTTCTCAAAGCAGGTGCTTCCTGTTTCGAGGAGAACACTGTTCTTTTTTGCTGTGTAGACCACACCACTTTGTGCATTCTGTGGATGATATTAAACGCATTTGCTAACTGGTTCCCGCCCTTGAGAAACGTGTCAGCTAATTGGGGAGAAGGGACTTTCACATGTGGAAAAATCCAAGGCTACTTAAGGCATCTACCACGATGGCTTACCACATTAAGGACCTGGAAGTTATCCTATATAATAAAAGGCTAATATGCAAATCGACTGAACGGTGGAACGACCGGTCGCTGTGATGCGCACTGACTACCAGGGGACAGACGCTTAATGTAGGAGCTGCCCCCTGGTGGTCAGTGCGCTCCCACAGGGCGAATGCTGCTCAGCCAGAAGCCCGACTCATGGCTGGTGAGCACAGCTGTGGTGGCGGGAGCCTCTCCTGCCTTTGTAACAGTTGCACATCCCCTGAGTGCTCCCAAACTGTGAGAGGGCACAGACCGGGCTGAGGGACCCCCCCACCCCCCGCACAAATTTCATGTACCGGACCTCTAGTTTGGTTATATAAGAGACTTTGCTAAATTCATGGCATGGACAATGCATGCCCTCATATTTTCAAAGACAGTGCTACCACTATGTGCCACAGTTTCCTGGGAATGTTCTAGAAAGCAGTGAATGTATAAGATAAACATTAAGAAGATTGGGGGAATTTGAAGGGATAGAGGTGAGAAACAAGGGTATTCTAGATATCAGGGTGCTACATGCCCATTCACATGTGTCCCTATGTAGGTCTGGATGACACTGACGCTTTTAAAGGGAAGAATGAGAAAGGGGTTGAAAAGGCAGGTTAGTCAGCAGGGCCTGAGTTCTCTTGTAAGCATTTATACCTGGTCCTACAGTTAAGGCAGCACTTGATTTCTTTCTTCCTCCCTTCCTTCCTTCCTTCCTTCCTTCCTTCCTTCCTTCCTTCCTTCCTTCCTTCTTTTCTTTCTTTCCTTTCTTTCCTTTCTTTCTTTTCTTTCTTTCCTTCCTTCCTTTTCTTTCTTTTCTTTCTTTCCAATAAGATTAATGGCAGTTGAAAGCATTGTCTGAACAGCACTAGTCATGGGTGATGGAGGGACAGGGAATAGGGTGTCCAGCCGGGAAGGTTGTGGCATTGATCCAGCACCGAGAGAAGAGAGCAGGAGAGCCAGTGAGTAGGTGCGTTAGGTGCCAGAGGCCTTACATACATGACCCTGTTTTCAATCTCTGGAGTTTCTATGTAGTAGATACCATCATCCTTACTTTAAAGATAAAGAAACTGAAGTTGGGCAAGTATGAAAAGACTACTCTTTTTATAGAACTTTCCTTGGCTCTGCATCTCCTGTTCTTTCCACTCCATCAGGCTGCTGGGAGAGCATGAGCACAAAGTTACTGCATGTCCTGATTCAACCCCCACATCTCAGGTGCCAATAGCAGAGCTCCCATCCTCCTCACAGACACACACGCAGTCGGATCATCCACCTCCAGGTTTCCCAAAAGACTGGGCCAGGTATTTAGACTGCAGAGTGTAACACGTTCTCTCAGTAGGAAGAAGAGAATTCTCTCTTGTTTATTAATTGAAGTCATCTCCTTAGTGGATTCCACAGCTGTGAGTCCCGTGATCTAACACATGTGTGAAACTTTTTTTTTTGGATACTCTGGGAAAGATATGATTCAGAGTGTTTTCCTTTTGCAATTTTGAAAGGCAGGTTATAATTAAATTCATTATTTTGCCTTGATGTCATCTATTCTCACATGTATAACCTGAGCTCTTTATGCCCTGTGTTCTATACAACCCTCTCCCGGCAATGACTCTCCCAGGCCAGGCCTTGTCATGGCATGGTCTTCTGTGTCTTTCTCCCACACCAGACTGAGAAGTCTTTGAGAACATGCAGGGTTACTTTTATAAAAAAATCAGTATTTTTAAAAATCTTCACCTGAGGACATGCTTAGCGAGAGGAAGGGGGAGAGAGAAAGAGAGAGAGAAACATTGGTCAGTTGTCTTCTGCAGTGCCCCATCCAGGGATCAAACCTACAACCCAAGTATGTGCCTGATCAGGAATCAAACTGCAAACCTTTCCATGCACAGCATGACACTCAACCAACTGAGCCACTCGGGGCTGGCAGGGTTTTTTTAAAAAAAAATATTTCCCCCTAAGTTCTAGATCAGTGGTTCCCAACATGGGGCACATGCCCCACAGGGGGGCAATTTGAAAATGAGTTATTAACAGTGAATTTTTTTGCATTTCTGTGGTTCTAGGGGCCTCATATACAGAATATATATTGTGACATATTTATGTATTTCAGTTCTCCATTATATGTTTTGAAACTTTATTTGCTATTTTTTTAAATATATTTTATTGATTTTTTACAGAGAAGAAGGGAGAGGGACAGAGAGCTAGAAACATCGATGAGAGAGATCAATCAGCTGCCTCCTGCACGCCCCCCACTGGGGACGTGCCCGCAACCAAGGTACATGCCCCTGACCGGAATCGAACCTGGGACCCTTGAGTCCGCAGGCTGACGCTCTATCCACTGAGCCAAACCGGTTCGGCTATTTGCTATTTTTATATAACTTCATATTATTATTAATTTTTAACAATTTCTTAGTGATTTCTTCCTCAGTACTTCCACTGTTCTTTTGTTCTTTTATTTTTCTCTTTCATGGATGCCATGTTCCTTGGAAGCTTGTTTAGACCAAGGTAATGGCCTTTTAGGCTTCCTCCACATGAATAGGAGTTCACTTTTTGAATAATAAGAATTCTATGTCACAGGGGGGCATCAGGATTTTAGAGATGCTTAGGTGGGGCATGGCCAAAAAGATTGGGAACCACTGTACTAGATACTAATATAGAGTCTTGATTTACTTAACTGAATTATAAGTTAAGAAATCTGACTATATCTATAGTATAATAAACAACTAGGCATTTCTACAACTTTAAGAAAAGCAAATCAGTGGATTGCATTACTCACAATGGTGAACCAAGCGGACATGTGGATTCAATGTGGATGATTTCCTACTGGGAAGGCTTAGTGCTTACTTACTGTATAAGATGAACGCTTACAAATACAACAAGAAACCAATTTTTTTACCAGATAACTTCAGCCCTACATTTTTTTACAATATCTATTCTTCATTATCTTTGCGAAGAATCTGTTATTTTTGATAAAGTTGCTTCAGAAATAATTATATTTGTTATTTTATATTCCATGTATTTCATATCATTATTATTTATATGTGGTAAAGGTTCGTATAGACTCTTTAATACTTATCATTATATAATTAATTATTGGGTAATTCACTTTGGCTTCTTTCATGGTGGTGAAAACTTTCTGTCTTCAACCCACCATCATGTTTTGTAACCGAAACGGACGAGAAAACAAGGGACTTGATTTTTCGTTCCCCTCTACGGCAAACTGACTTCGCGACATTGAACAAATAATTTCTCCTATGTATCGGATTGCTCATCTGTAAGACATGAGTTGGTTTGAGTGTGTGTTACCATTTCGCCAACTCTCCAATTTCTGGGTTAGAAAAAGTGTGGTGCTTGTATCCCTGGGTCAGTGTGCCGACATTAGCCATGGAGGTTTCCAGAGTTCCTAAACCAGCCAGGCGGGTTTGATCTGCCTGATATCTTTCCTGGCCTAGAATCTGGCTTGGCTGCCTGCTTGGCTCCTGCCCAAACTTCCTGGCAGTCCTTCTCAAGCTCAAGCTCAAGCTCTCAGCCTACGTGGGGAGATAGATCTTTCTACACCAGGTGGTCTCAGAGTAGGTAAATATGCACATTGAAGTTTTTGGTTTCCAAATTTTCACCACTAAGGACTGTTTTTGTTAAGTTGTCCCCCTCGTGCATTTTTTTTTTTACTGTACAGTTTTGTCATGCAAGCTTTATTATTCCTGTAATTCATGTTCCTGTATTTGTGTCAACAAACAGCAATCTCAGTTTCCGATAAAACTGATAACCAGTGTGACTCTCCAGTTAAAAGCACATAAACGTTAGTCGCTATTTCATGTGATGTATTTGGAAGCAAATATATGTTTTTCTCCTGGGACAAGGCTTTACGTAAGAATGCAGAAGAAAGACCTGGCCCAACGCGGGTGGGGAAGGATACCGACCTCAAGGTCCTTTGTTAGAGGGAGCGACAGGGGAAGTGGCATTCCCAGGGCCAGCCCAGCCGTGGTTAGATCGGGGGAGATACATAGCAAAGTAAGTACTTCTGCTGTTGACCCGAAAAGTACAGATTCAAATGAAACAGCAGAACGAACCCAAGAAGGCGGCTTAGGAAAGCACAGAACACGGTGAAGAGAGAATATTTGACTTTAAGAACCAAAAAACATGTGGCGTGATCCAGGATGACAGTCATGGGTAGAGTAACTACTTTCAAGGTTTTAAAGACTATTTTGGTGTGAAGTTCCTCTGATATAATGTCAACTCAGCGTGAGGAGAGGGAATCCCACTGGTGGAGAGGTCGCCTGGGGCAAGAGTTACTATGGAACTGAACTCCGAGTGAACTGGAATGGGTCTGGAGACCAGCGTGAGGAGAGAGCTCAGGCTCCCGAAGCCTGGCATTGAGACAGAAAGTGGATGTTGCTGACCTTGTGCTGCAGATTCCGTGTTTCCAAAGTACTCGATTGAATGCGTGCGTACGTGAATGACGGACCCTATGTTTAACATCTACAGAAGAATTCGGGAAAAGTCTAAACAGAGAATGGATGTGGGCTGAAGTGGCATAAAGAGGAGAGACCTTTGGGAGGATGGCCTCCAGGATTGGTGTGGGGGAGGCCAGCTTGCTGAGGAAATACACGGCCCTGATGTGTAGACAGAATCACTGCTGTGTGGTGGATTGAGCTCAGACCTGGCTTCGGGCCAGAGAAACAGGATTCTGGTCCTGGCTTTGCAACTGGCTTCTGTGAGATCCTAGGATAGTCTCAGAACAGTATGGGATTCAAGCACTAAGGGAACAGGTGAGTGCTTGGAGATTGTTCAATCATGTAACTGACCCCGACACACCCCTCAATAGAGGCCCAAGGTAAACTGAGGCCCAAGCAAGTAAAGCGATCAGCTCAGGTTGGTACAGAGACAGAGCCTGGTCTGGAGCATGTGTCCCGGCCTCATGCTGGCTCCCCCCAGGATGGGCAAGGACCCCAGAAAGGCCCTGGGTCTGTGGCCGTTTCAATGGCTTCCATAGTGCTTGCTAGATGGCCTTCTTCTGAAATACCCCCCAAATTGTGCCATCGGATGATGTTCTTTCCCTGCTTGAAGGTTTTAGGAATCTTCTGGTCACAATTGACAAGTAGAGCAGAACTCATAAGCTTTACAAAGGCCTTTCTTTAGCCAAATACAGGAAATCCTCATTAACTTGAGTGAATCAGTGCAGTTCTAACAAAATAAAATATTTGAGCCAAACTAAACCTTGACCCCTCTCCCCCCTCCACCCCCCCCACCAGGAGAGGCCTCTTTAGTGTGAAGAAACACAGATGGTGATCTATTGAACTAAAGGGTGTCCCAAAATTCACAAAAGAAGTAATTTTGATAGAAAACAGAGGTTTATAATTACAAATTGTAAATTTTTTATTGATTCATAAAGCATACAGTATAGGGTTATGTATGGAATAGCATATTGGGTAAATGGCCTCCACAGCTTTGCTGGCACATACGCACTCTTTTGTTATTGCCTGAGTAGCCGCATTTTCGAAGAAGAATAGTCCGATGATGCCTCCAGCCCCAAATCCGCACCAAACAGTGACACGTTGTGGATGCATTTGTTTCTCAACAATCACTTGTGGGTTTTCTGAACCCCAAATGCAACAATTTTGTCGATTAACCAAGCCATCAAGATGAAAATGAGCCTCATCAAAATTCAGCCACATTTATGCAAAACCGTCATGGAAAATTTCAACAAAAGAGTGTGTATGTGCCAGCAAAGCTGTAGAGGCCATTTACCCAACATGCTATTCTATACATAACCCTATACTGTATACTTTATGAATCAATAAAAAATTTACAATTTTCATTATAAACCTGTGTTTTCTATCAAAATTACTTCTTGCGTGAATTTTGGGACACCCTTTATAGAGCCAATACATTCTCAAGTATTAGGATCAAATTCCTCTTCTAAAATAATGTTTAATTTTAAATTATAGTTGACATACAATATTATGTTAGGTGTATGGCATAGTGATAAGACATTTATATAACTCATTAAGTGATCACCCCAATAAATCTAGTATTTGCCTATGTAATAGCCATACAATGTTATTACAATATTATTGACTATATTCCCTATACTGTATTTTTATATCCTTGTGACTATTTTTATAACTGGTGGTTTGTAAATCTTAATCCCTTCTGCTTTTCCACTCATCCCTCTACACCCCCTCCCATCTAATAACCATCAAAATGTTCTAGGTATCTATGAGTTTGTTTCTGTTTTGTTGCTTATTTAATTTGTTTTTGTAGATTCCACATATAAATGCAATCATGTAGTAGTTGTCTTTCTCTGACTCATTTCACTTAACAAGATACATTCTAGGTCATTCATGTTGTTGCAGTAGGCAAGATTCCTTTTTTATGAATGAGTAATATTCCATTGTATGTATGTTCCAAATCTTTATTCATCTATCGATGGACTCATAGATTGCTTCCATATATTGGTTATTGTAAATAGTGCTGTGATGAACATAGGGATGCGTATGTATTTTCAAATTAGGGTTTTGGGTTTCTTTGGTTAAATACCAGGAAGTGGAATTGCTGGGTCCTTCTTTGTCTCTTGTTATAAAATTGTTTTAAAGTCTATTTTGTCTGATATGTGTATTGCTGCCCAGCTGTTTTTGTTGTTTGCATTTGCATAAAGTATATTTTTCCAACCCTTTCCTATCAGTCAGTATGTGTTTTTTGATCTGAAGTCGGTCTGTTGCAGGCAGCATATGTAAGGGTCTAGTTTTCTTATCCAGTTAGCCACCCCATGTCTTTTGATTGGAGCATTTAGGCCATTTACATTTAAAGTAATTATTAATAGGTATGTAGTTATTGATATTTTATTATTTGTATTTTGGATTTTTAAAATTCTTCTTAAAGAAGTTCCTTTTACATTTCTCATAATATGTAATACCGGTTTGGTGGTGATGAACTCCTTTAGCTTATTCTTGTCTGGGAAAAGACTCAGAGTTCTTGGTAAGTAATGAATTAGTCTGAATTATTCAATATTTAAGTATAAAAAAAGTTCTTAATTTTTTCAACTGTACAAAGTCACTATCCTTTAGCATTCTTACAGTATTACTTAATGAAGGTTCTACTAGCTTTATACCAGAGGCTCAGTTCGGTTGTACAAAATTTATATTTGTACAAAAATGAAGAATGGGCATTCTTTTTTTCCCTCCTTTTTGTTTTACAATCTAAGATTCATTGAACTGTATGTTGGGAAAGTTTAACTTCAGACAATTCAATTCAGTGGCCTTTAATGTCATAACTGAAGTTCTGGTTTACAAATTGCCGAATGAACAAGTGCAACCCACTTTGAGAAACGTTATTTTAAATTTCACTTTCTGTACAAAACTAAAGGGCAGATATGGGGTTTCTCTGTTGAAATTCTTCTGTATGTTGGCATTGTTCAAACCACAGAGGCTGGCACATTATTTTCTGTAAAGAGTCAGAATAAATACTTAGGTTTTTTAGGCCACATATGATTTCATATCCTTTTCTTCCTTACTCACCTCCCGCCTGCCATAACTATTTAATAAAAATGTAAAAACCATTCTTGCTTATGGAACACACAAAAACAGGTATGAACCGGGTTTGCTCCGTGGGCCTTACTTTGCCTATCCTGAATAAGCCTTTGAGTGCCGTGCCTATAGAATTGATATCAGATATATTTCGTCTTCTCTTAATACATGGATCTGTAGCTGATCTACTGGTGGTCCATCAGTCTGGACTTAGAGGTATTCCCAAGCATTATGCTTATCTTGTTGAAGGAACATATATGTAGACATAAAATTTAATGTAAACCGTGGACACTTCCCTTTTCCACATAGAATATTGCATTGTGGATAAAAAGGGGCCACATGCTAACCTGACTAATTCAGGGGAGGCCGCATGGCAGCTTGCAAACTCAAGAGACCTAAAGCCATCACAAAGGAGCGTCTGAAATTAAAACCTTTTAATTAAAAAGCAGTTTATAGTGGGTAGTCATGTCCTAGGCCAGTCTCTTCCCTGACAAAGATCAACTTCAATCTTTACTGAACCCATTGTGTTTTTGCATCTAAGATATCATATCTGTGGAATGCCAGGGTAACTTGTAACTTCCCTTTTACCAGACCCCTCAGGGCACAACCAATGACTCAGGGTGCCAGGACAGAGACCCCAGATTCCCCCATTATTGTTACCTTGGTAACTGCTGACGGTTAACTATCCTCTACCCACCTATGTAGAAGAAGAATGTGTCTATTATTTTACTTTTTTATCCAATTCCAGAGGTTTCCCCGCTTTGCTTTCCTCCACCTCCCTAATCTAGCACCAGTGGCTTTCATGTGACCCACTTATGTGTACTCCTTTGATTGGAATGTATAAAACAAGGTGAAAAACTGCCATTCGTGGGCGCATTATCCCAATCCATTGAGATCCTGCTTCCTGGTAGGTGTCGACAATTTGGCTCAAATAAACTCACACAAATTCTTTACAGGGGTGAATGTTTTCTTATGTCAACAGCATAAAATTCAGAAGTTTCAAAGAAAGTCTAGATCTTTTCACAAACCATAGTTAAATAAAACATGTCCTGGGAAAATGTTTTGTAGTCCTCCCGCCCCCCGCTCAGGAATTTGGCAATCATTCCTACATACTGATGGAAATATCTTCTAAGAGAACTTTGTGTGACATGACCAACCTTCTTAGCCTATGTCTGGCTGATATTCCTTTTGTGGTATGTTTGCCGATTTATTTATTCATCTTGCTATAGTAAGATGTTTAGCTAATTGAGTTTTTCCTATTATAAATGATATTATGGAGAATATCTTTGTGCATAAGCTTTTTTTTTCTTTTGTGGGTATATTTATTTTATAAATGAAATGATTGGATCAAAGGAAGAAAGCTTTCTAAGGATTTTGTAGCTAATTAACAGTGCTAAATCAATACTATCCTTTTTTTTTTGGTCGTCACTGGAAGTCTTCAGATGTTCTGTAGAGTGCAACATTAGTTGTGATGCTTCTCCCAAATATCACTTTTGATTTAACTGCTCTATAAAGGGCCAGGAGGATATGAATGCTAATCACCTTGCACCTTGTGTATCATGGATCTGAATTTATTGAATGCTTTGCCTCAGTGAGCACTCAATCCTGAAATCTTTGTATTAAAATCTTTGATATTACTTGGATGGAAATTAATTAAATTTCTGGTAGACATTAATTTGGTAGAAATTACTTTGGTAGTTCCATTAATCCACCTATTTACTAAACAAATATCATTTATATCTACTTTGTGCAATTGTGTTCTGGGCATTGAGACTATCGTCATCATCATCATCATCATCATCATCACATTGTTAGTGGAAATAATAATAATAATAATGAAATAGAAAATATGTATAATATATAGTGCATACTACATGCCAAGAATTGCTTTAAGAGCTTTTTCTTATACTAATTTATTTAATTCTCCTCTATGAGGTAAAAGGTTTTCGCATCCTATTTTACAGATGAGTAAATTGAGGAAAAAAGAAGTTAATTAATAAGCGCTAAGTCATCTAAGTAGCAAGTATGAGAGCTGGTTTTGATCACAATCAAAACAGGTATTTCCTGGTTTCATGAATACCCCATGCTGGTGCAGTGTGAGTGTATTATATGAGGTGGAAGATTTTACATTTCAATGTTTCAGGTTGTCTAGAAATTTTGTTTGTAGAAGACATGAGTGAAATGAGAAAGAAGTGGTCCTGGATCATGAGCTTAACAGTTTCTCTTTTCATGGGTTTAAGTCCAAGTAACCTCCCCCCTCCCCCCCCCCCCGACTAACTCAGATCATGTGAGCAGTGCCTGTGGTTCAGACTCAAATAACATCAAACTTTTTAAAAAATATATTTTATTGATTTTTTACAGAGAGGAAGGGAGAGGGATAGAGAGTTAGAAACATCGATGAGAGAGAAACATTGATCAGCTGCCTCCTGCACGCCCCCTACTGGGGATGTGCCTGCAACCAAGGTACATGCCCTTGACCAGAATCGAACCTGGGACTCTTCAGTCCACAGGCTGACGCTCTAGCCACTGAGCCAAACTGGTCAGGGCATAACATCAAACTTTTTACAAAAAGCATTCACTAGTCAGGGTGCCAGTCTCCCTGCATGCATTTCCCAGAAGGCATTTCTGTTTTGTTCTCAGGCCTCCCTTGCCTGTGGCCCAGCCTATCTGGCTTGCTATTCTCAAGGCCTTGCGTAAGTTTCCAGGTCTTACTGCAACCTCACCACAGGGTTTGAAGGGTGTGAACCTTTGGTGACTAACTGTTGAGCATTCCTGTTACCCTTTGCTAAAGAAACGTTTTCCTTACCGAGAGAATATCTATCCTCCTGCCTCCAGGGAATTCTCAGCTTCCAGACCCTGCTGTAGACCACGGTGACTCTGATGCTAGCGTGTCCTACAAACCCACAAAGCAGAGGCAAACACTGGAGAGTTACACAGGCCCTCACCTTTATCCTGTACTAACGGTGTGACTTGGACAACGTATTGTATCACTGGCTTATCTGAAAACCACAGGTATAATTCCCACACTGAGAGAGAATAGAATAAATATTAACATTTATTAGGTAGTAAGTGCTGAGTAAATAGTGGCATCTTCCTCTTCTT
Organism: Myotis lucifugus; assembly: GCF_000147115.1. Taxonomy (NCBI): domain Eukaryota; kingdom Metazoa; phylum Chordata; class Mammalia; order Chiroptera; family Vespertilionidae; genus Myotis; species Myotis lucifugus. The sequence continues at coordinate 1,034,845 of NW_005871213.1, read as the reverse complement.
CCCAGACTTAAGAGAAAAAAAAGCAGCGCATTTAGTGATCAGTTGGTATAGAAAACAAGAAATGGACTACTGAAAACTTAACTCATTAGGATATATGCATTAAAACAGATAATGGACTCATATAAGTTATTTTTATTAACATTGTAATTAGCTGGTTATTAGTAGTAGGAAAGGAACAAAAGGGAAGCCAGACATTATAAGCATATATCTGGGCAGCTTCACCAGGAAGCTGCAGCTTCACACTCCCCAGGGAAACACAGGTCCAGTCCAGGCAAAGGAATGGGGGCAGGGACTCGACAAAGTGGAGATGGGCACGTGTAGTGAAGTAGGGGTGACATAGGGGAGGTGCCTGTCAATCTAGCCTGGGGAACCCGGAATTGACCAGAGGGGGCGGGGCCATGAAACTTGGGAACATAATTCCCCAGACAAAGGAGTTTGCTCTCCTGTGGCTCTTGGCACTTTTGGCCCTTGTGGCTCTCTTGTGTTCCTAGAAGCCATATGGCCCATGACCATGCAGACCCCCCACGCAATGGACAGATGGGCTGAGCAGGGAACACACACTGAGTTAAGCTAGCCTGATGCTGCATGGACTATGGCAACATGGAAGGGACACTCTGGACAATGGCTTTAATCCCAGCTCTTCTGGAGTCACAGCTCCACTTGTTCCATGGCAGGACAGAGGGCCACGGGACCTTGGGAACTCAGGGGTTTAATGCCACAGAAATAAAACTTTCTACAATATCTCATCCTCCTGTGCACGGCTCAGGAAATTCCTTTTCTCAAGACATCAGAGAAGCCCCCCCCCCCCCAGCAACAGGTGGAGTGTTGTCCATTGATAACATTTTCAGGTTGTTAAATGCAGATTTTGCTCCAAATTAGCCTTCCTGAGACACAGCTCCAAATCTTTCCTTCAAGCCCTCATAATCTCTCGATGGCTCTTCACTGTCTACAGGATCCAGTCCAAGCCTTTTAGCCAGGCACTCAAGACCCTACATAACTTTGAACAAAATTAAAATTGAATTCTCATTTCTCACCATCCCCCTTAGGTGATCCTGGCACCAAACGCAAAATGTTCATTATTCCTAGAAGATGCTTCCCTGACTCCATGCCTGTGTGCAGCCTCTGTCTTACTCTTGGCATGTTCTCCCTGTATCTCTGCCCGGCGATGATTCTATTCTTCAAAGGCTCTCTTTAAAGCAGTTACTCTTGGCATCCAGAATGTAAGTTCCAGCACCACACAAATCGCTCCTCTTGTCGCTTGTCCATGGTACTGTGTGTGTCCTCTAGGAGGAGTTCCCACATTCCATCTGGAACTTACTCCGGGGTGTGGTCAACAGCGTCCTCTTTAGTTCATCTGCTCAAGAGCAAGGCTAAGACTTTATCACATTTAATTCTTGCAAAACGTGGCACAGTGCCTGGCACAATAGTCTGTCCTTAAATATCTATTGAATCAATGAAATAGATAAGCTGAGTATAACACTTTGGCCTCTGAGTTGCAAACCTAGATTCTAATCCCAGCTGGTATCTATAGATCTTGGGAAAGTCTTTTGTCTAGTCTGGTTCTAAACTGCTTCATTTACACAATAGAAGATGTGGTCAGTAGCCTTCAAACTAGGCTGCAGGGAGCCAAAGAAGTTGAGTGAAGTTCTTCTGGCTCAATTCTGGGGGGAAATGTAATTCTAGGCCTTATCTCCTGTTCTGACCAGCATCACCCATTTTTTTATATATTCATATCAGAATGTCAAAGGAACTTTCAGTTAAAGAAAACATCCTGTATATTAAACAAATAAGCCATGAGATTAGTTAATCTGTGAGGCTCCTTTTCTTTCTCACTGTCACGAGTTTTTGACATACACACATTAAATTTAAATACTGCTCCATTGTGAATGGGCCAGACATGAAGCTTATTCAAATTCTGAAATGAAAGGGCAGAAAACTACCATTTACTAAATAAATAATATGTCTTATGAGCACCTATTAAGTCTCAATTAAGTGCTATAAATTTTATTAGTTTATCTCTAATTTTAAAATCTGCAATATGGATATAAATTTCCCCACTTTACAAATGACAAAGCAGAGAGGATTAGGATGCCGCATATCAAACAGACAAGAGGAGGTGAGACCTTAATAGAAAGCAGAATTACCATCCTCAAAACCTGTGTTCTGAGGATGACAATGAACAATGAATTCTAGGAATTGAAATACATATACTAGGACATATATTTGTAACAATGGATTCGTTTGGGAAACACCTCTCCTCTCCCCATCGTTGGAGTGTCTGGGTGGGGAGCAGCAGTGACTCAGCCCAGCCTCATGCCATTTCCCATCAGAAGTTCAGCTCAGAACAGTGAATGGAATGATTACGAAGCCCATTCCTCTGCTGTGCAACTCACATTTGCTGAACCATGAGTAATTTCCACCAAGCGACTTGCCTGTATTGGAATTATATTTGCTGCCCAGAAAACATGCAGCGACGCTTTAGCTAAAGTACCAGCGGGAAACAAAAGCCCAGATTGGTTTGGAGGAGAGGGAGGTGGCACAGGCTCAAAGGGGAGTCTGCGTGGCTCAGTTGTTGCTGTTGGGCTACGTGATGGGTGTGCCGTGTTCAATTTATTAGGGGAACTTTGGGTTTAAATGAGTACATTTAGGCAGGCAGTAGAGCAGAATTCTGTGGGTTATAGCTGGAGTCTATTTGAACCACGAACAACCAACAACAAAATCTTGGGAAAAAAAAGCCAGAAAAGAAACACCCCTTCATGGATTAAAAAAAAGGTTAAGAAGGAATTAGTCATGAAGGAAGATCAGATAGGGGGGAAATTACCATTTTCTGCCTTTTTTTCGTGCATTGTTTTGTTGCAAGTGGGGCGGAGAAAAAAAAAAAAAAAGAACAGAAGGAATCTATTTTTTTTCTTTTTTTTTTTTTTTTTTGTGAGGGTGGAGGGGGGGGGGGGGGGATGCG
>NW_005871213.1:998989-1030315 GCF_000147115.1 Myotis lucifugus | reverse complement strand
GAACTGCCCTCTAGTAATCAGGGACCCCTCAGGGGATGTTGGAGAGCTGGTTTCCGACCTGATCTCCGCAGGCCAGGCTGAGGGACCCTACCTGCTGGAGGGACCTCACTCGCTCCGCAGATGCCTTTTGAGCTGAGGCGCCACCCCAGGTGCGTCTGGCCAGGGAGGGTGTGGCTCCAGGGTGTGTCCGGCTCATCTTGCCCAGTCCCACTCTACCGGCCACCTTCTAATTAGTTACCTTTCAATGTGCACGAAACCATGCACCATAGTATATTGTATATATAAAATAATTATATATATATTGATTTCAGAAAGGAAGGGAGATGGAGAGAGAGATAGAATCATCACTGATGAGAGATAATTATTGATGGGCTGCCTCCTGCATGCCCCCTACTGGGGATCAAGTCCACATGTGCCTTGACCAGGAATCGAACCGTGACCTTCTGGTTCATAGGTTGATGCTCAACCACTGAGTCACACTGGCTGGACCAATCTTGCTCACTTTAAATCTATTCACACTCTTCTCCATTTAGGTTGATGCCAACTCCATCCTTCTATTTGCTCAGGATAAAAACCTGAGTCAGGTTTTACTTCACTTACCTTATTATGCAAAATAAAACCCATCAGTAAATTCTGCCCTGAAAATATACTCAGAATCCAAGAACCCTCTCATCACCTCCATAGTTGTCATCTAAGCCACCGTCTTTTCTTACTTGGAAACCTAGTAAAACCATAGGAGTATCCCTTTATTCGTTCTTTCATCTCCATACTGTGTTCTTAACCCAGCCACCGGAGAGTCTTGAAAAATTATGTTTTTAAACATGCCATTCCTCTATTCAAAGCCTTCCAGGGGCTTTCTAGATCTATCAGAGTAAAAACCAGCCTCCTTACAATCATTTACAAGACCTCTTGTGTTTTGAGTCTCCCAAATCCCTTCCTTACCTCATCTCCTGTTATTCTCACCATTTCACGGGCCTCTTTGCCATCCCACTGGTCTCTTCTGTGTTTTGAGCACACGAAGCAAGCTTCTGTTTCAAGCCCCTCCGCCTGGAAAGCTCCTTTCACGGACATGCATAGCCAACTTCCTCAATATCTTTAAGTGTTTACTCAAGACTCTCCTTTTCAATTTTCAGCTTGAGCAAGAAGATGAATCAATTAAGGAAAACATCACTTCTACCTTCCCTTATGGTTTTCATTGCACTGTGGACCCAGCCTGGAGTTCAAAGCAACCCACAAATAAATAAGTGTGATAGAGTCCAGCATGCATTTTACTTGTGTTCATTTAACCTATATGACAAGGAAAAATATTAAAGTGCTCAGTGATGCAAGAGAGAGTTAGAGGGAATGGAAGTAAGAGTTAAATTCTCTTGTTCTTTCAATGAAGAGAATATATGAAGTCAGTTAGGAATTGGATACATAGTCAGAACAAGCAATTGGATAAATGAGTAGGAAGAGAGAGAAAAGCTCCAAGGACTGAGTCTTTGAGAATCAAGGAGACCTAAATTCAAATTACAGACCCCTCAAACTGAAGTTATATGAATTTCAGAAATTCATTACAGTTTCCTGATCAGTGAGACATAGTGGTAAGAATTTGTGACCATACTCTTTAGGCACTAAGTACAATTCTGTCCCATGGAAAATGCCCATGAAGTAGTAGCTAATTATTTTTGTTGTTGGCGATGATGTTGGCATATTGAAATTACATGAAATTCAAATCTCTGTCAGTAAACATATTTTTAAGTTTAAATATTTATTGTTGAAAGTATTACATATGTCCCCTTTCTTTCTCCATGACCCCTTCTAGCCTGCCCTTGCCCCCTCTGCCCCAGCCTTCACCACACTATGATCTGTGTTCATGGGTTTTGCATGTATGCATATAAGTTGTTTGGTTGATCTCTTCCCATCCACTCACCCACCTTTGCCTTCCCTCTGAGATTGGACAGTTGTCAATACATTTTTATTAGGATATAGTAACTAATTTCCTTGTCTGTTTCTATTGAATTTGTCAAGGTGACATTAATGAATAAAGTTATATAAGTTTAAGATGTACAGTTCTACAATACATCATCTGAATATTGTATTGTGTGTTCACAACCCCAAGTCATACCTCCTTCCATCACCATGTATCCCCCCTTTACCATCTCCTGCCTCCCCCACCCCCTTTTCCCTCTGATAATGATGTGCTGTTGTCTATCTATATTGTGTATTTTTCTTCATCCCTTGGCTGGTTTCACACTACCACAGCACAGCTGAGTTGAGGATACAGACTGTATGACCCCCCAAAACTAAAATAGTGGCCCCTACCAGAGAAGCCTGCCAATCCCTTACTAGATGCTTGGTTATGGGTCACCAGGAAGCTATGCTACCTCGGCTTCCTATCCTGCCCTGGGTGTCATTTCATTCACCTTGACATTAAATCGAGAGTTTCCAGCAGCACACTGCTGTCAGTTGCCAGTGCGTTTGCAGAATTGGGGTCACGTAGGTTCGGATTTTGTGAGTAAATTGCATGAGCTTTTTCACACTTCCCAGTGTCCTACTTATGTGCAGCGCGTCTCACTCAAGCTCACATCTGTGGCCACCTGGAAAGTTAACCATAAATCACTAATTCAGGAGGAAAATATATCACGTCTGGTTTATCCGTGGCTCTGCCTCAAAGTCTTGTATAATTAGAAGAGGACTGAGCATCACAGTCTCTCTCCGAGAAGACACTGGAGAAGAGTAGGGAGGGAAATTCTCCCCAGTGAGTAGAACATTGAAAATGCTTCTCAATATTCACTTTTCAAAGAAGCTATGACCTAAAATAACCCACAGACATTCCCTGGCATTGGCTAATCACCTGAACAGAAGATATATGCATACGTTCCTTAGCATAGGCTTATAAAGCAGTCATATTAATGTCCCATATGAATGACCAAAGACAAGATAAAACAAATGGACCAACAGAAAAACATCCTGGATGGAGAATTGACTGTTCGAACAGAATGGACGTGGGTCAACCCCATTTTCACTCACCCAAGTGGTTTCCCAGTAGGTTCCACTCGGGGGGTTATCATGGGAGCGATGGAAGTGTATATGAGTCCACACTTTCCCTAATAAAAACCACCCCCTTCCGCTGCTGGGTGCTCCAGCTCTCATGAGCAACAACCAGTTCTGAGCTCCAGCTAGTGTGTTATGTTCTTGCAGAACGTAGACTGATAATATCGGACCCCGATCATGGAAGAGGGAAATCCGACTGGAATAAACATCGCACTGTCATTTGACTTGCGTCCCTTTATTTCCTGTTTGTAATACTCGACTTCAACACCTACTGGATGCCTTTTATCCCATCACGATCTCCCATACGTGGTGAATTATGCATTACTTACTTTTTTTCAACAAATACACTTTATAGTTAAAAAAAAGTTATTGAGTGAATGCATGACATAACCCATCGTTCTGAAGGAGCTGGCGTTGTGTGATAGTGAAATAGGATATTAGAGATCCGTTGTGGTGCTGCTGGGAAAACACCTCATTGTCTTCTCAACAGAGCACATTCTGAAGAGGCATCAGCATGGGCGCTGACCCTCCCCTGGCTCTGAATGACAGGGCAGGACCATGACAGGCAGCGTTGGGAAAGGCTTCTGTGCTAATTGCTTCTAATGAACCACTTGTGTACGTTTTGCTTTCCATCCTTGCTACTCTTGCCTCTACTGGTTTACAGATTTTAGTACCAAAGGAAGAATGCACTTACCTGGGGATCGAAAAACAGTTCATTGCTTCTGCCAGACCGTTTCAGGCTCCTCTTAACACGAAGGAAACAAGCTACAACAGGGATTACGGCATTGCCTAGTGTGATTGAGTCCAGCTCTTCAGGGAAACAGGGTTGTTGCTAACCAATGGGGATAAGAAAGAGTATTAGTGGCATACAGAGGTTCCCTGGAACACCGAGCACTTCCGGGCACTACTAGTATTAACAGTTAATAGTAAACAACTTCAGTCCTAAGTGTTCAGATCCTGTAGGCATAAACATTTGAGTCACGAGCTAAAGTAACTCACTTCTAAAGAACCAAAATGCTGGCTGAGAGAAGAGAGAAGCCCTAAGTATCAATTTTTACAATACATACTGAACAGTTGCACATTTAAGTACTATAGCATCAATCTACATGTCCTTCCTTGATGGGTTAATTATGTAGCTCCATCCTTTAACAAATGTCTCAGATTTCCTTCAACTCCCCCAATTATTTGATGAAGAGTTTAAGAGTGATAGATACAGAGCATTATGGGAAAAATCACAACTACCTGTAGGAGAAAAGAGGTATCACCAGGATACATTGAGATTGCAGCGAGACGGAACCACAGAATATATTTTTAAAATCTCTCTCCTTAGGAGCCACTTTATGCAGGATATTTTTAAAAATTGTAGGATGGAAAGAATGTATATTTGGAGTGAACAGTATTGGCGTTTGTCAATTTAACTGCTCAGCATCGAACACCTTTTCTATCTTAGCTGAAGCTCTAAACGGATGGGAGTCAGCAATTGAATGAGGAAAGACTCATGCTCTCACTGCCTCCTGACAGAGCACGGGTCCATGACGGAGCTACAGTCAATCACTTGCTCCACCAGGAGGTTAAATCCTGCGAGAGTGACGCCGAGGTGGACAGCCTGTCAGAGGTTATCTGCAGCGGCTGCAGTGCAGTCAGGAATTCCGTGATGAGATGGTGGGGGTCCCGAGGCAGCTGTGCCATCCAGGCGCCCTTATCTGGGGCGGGATCTTGTCCCTGCTGCTCCTCCCTTGGTTCCTGCCAGCCTTTCAGTCAGCTTTGTGAGCTCCCTACTTCCTTTTCAATTAATTCCTTTTTTCCTTTTTTTTTTTTTGCTTAAATTCACCATTATATTCTGTTATTTGATGTCAAGATTTCTGCCTCAGTCAGTGGATCTTGTTGGCACAAGTCTGAGAGTGACAAACATGCAGGAAAACAGGGCCTTTGTCAGTAACTTGCAAGAAGCCCAGATCTAGAGTTTCAGGTTAGATGATTCCTTCTCAAAACTAAGGACAAAGAACAGCTTCATACACCCAGCATGGGGCCACTGGTTTCCAAGGCAAGGACTTAACGCAATAAGACAGGAGAGAGCAAGACATTCCTGAGCAGAATGTGTCCATCGTTTTATGTGACATGGAACATTCTCACATTGATTATATTTGATCATTTCTTTAATCCAGTGGTTTTCAGAGTATGGCCCCTGTAAGGTCAAATGGGTTTGTAAGGTCAAAGTTATTTTCATAGCAACAGTGAGAAATCAGTTGCCTTTTTCACTGTGTTGACATTTACTGGTGCAGCAAAAGCAATGGCTGGTATAACTGTTGGCACTTGAGCATCAATCAAGGCAGTGGCACCAAACTATTCTAGTAATTATTTTAGTTTTCACCACCATGCACTCTCAGGAAAAAAAGGAGAGGCAATTTTGGTTAAGGCAATTTTGATAAAGTGGTGAAAATGTTACTTTTATTACATATCTAACTTTGAGTATGTAACTGCCTGATATTCTGTGTGATCAAGCTCCTCAGCTTTCTCCATGTCTCACTCATGTGTTTTATGGGAGCAAATGAGTAAGCTAACAAACTAAACCACCAGTTCCATTTATTAAGTAGTTAGGTTGAAATGATTTAGTGGCCATTTGAAAAAATATATACATAAAAATTGAAAGAAGTAACAATATATGTCATGAATAGAATCAACTACTGATGGGGTGTGCCTGTTGGTCGCTGCACCAATTTTTCAAATCTTGGGATCAGATTGGACGCCAGTGTCCTTTCCTGTCGCATGTTGATTTTTGCCTGATGTCCAGTAGATGTCACTGTGTCTGCCTTGAAAATGTAGAGTATCTGTGGAGCTCCCGTGAGTTCTTGGTGCTGCAGGGGTGCTCTGGCACCCAGTTTGGGAAATGTGGGCTAAAATATTTCTGCTGCATACCAAAGTGCAGTGTACAAGAAAGCACGGTACAGTTGCTTGAGCTACAAGTTGGACCAGCTCTGTTTTCACAGAATACCATTTTTGCTTAGAACAACTAACAGACAATGGCCCTATAGGCTTGAGGACTGGTCAGATCGATTCTCCAGATTGAGTGTAGTGAGTTCTCTACATCAAGGACAGCAATTGACAGCCTTCTTGACCAATGATCAAAACCAAGTTTTTGGATAAATATTGGGATTTGTAAAACTGATATCTGTCACAGTAAGTTTGACAGCTTTTATTCAGACTTCTCTGCTGAGATCTGTAGTGAGTGATATTTACACCTGTGATTTTTAAATATAGTATATTAAAATATGTCAACATGTTGAAAATCTTTAAAACTAACATTTTTCAAATGACCAGTGTAACTAAAATATGTGTGAGTAAAAAAACCTATTCAAAGTGCAAATAGATTTTAATTCACTAGATTATAAAAGTTCATTGATGTGGTTTCAGATTCCACATTTAACTAAGCTTTAATGGGCTACTGCTTCTCTAGTTTTAGTGCAGTATCATGGCAGAGTGTCTATAATAATACTCCACCCTTTTCCAACTGTATGTCTGGGGAGGCCAAGTTTTTATCATGTGCTTCAACCGAAGGGACAGATTGTAACAGATTGAATACAGAAGCAGATGTGAGAATTAGTTGTCTTCTATTAAACCAGGCACTAAAAAGATCTTTCAATATGTAATATAAGCTAACTTTTCTCATTAATATTTTGAAAAAGTGTTTTTAATAAAAAATATTTGTTAACACGTAATGAAATTCTTGTTTTTAGAAAGATTAATACATATTTTAATGAAATATTTGTTAATGTAATAAAATTCTTATTTTTAAAAGAATAAATGTATTTTTAAATTCTCACTATTAACTTTTAATTAAATAATAATAGAAAAAAATCCACATTTGAAGGAAAAAAATCACTTTGAGGTCATCACTAGTTGCTAAGATTTTAAAGGATTTCTGAAAACAAATATTTGAGAACTGCTGCTTTAGCCTTTGGGTTAGGCAGAGAAGAGTTTACCACAGATGAGGAATCTATGTTCCTCAAGGTTAAAAGGACATACCCAAGGTCATGGGATATGGCCAGAAGTAGAGTCAGAATATGAATTTATGTCATTTCCCTGTGGGGTTTTTCTTGTATGATTTAGGAAAGAGTAAAAGCTTAATCATACAGCACTAGTCAGTTTGGTTCAGTGAATAGAGCGTCGGCCCATGGACCAAAGAGTCCCTGGTTTGATTCTGGTCAAGGGCACATACATTGGTTGCAGGCTCCTCCCTGACCTGAGCCCTGGTTGGGGCACGAGTAGAAGGCAACCAATGGATGTGTTTCTCTCACATCGATGTTTCTCTCTGTCTTTCCCTCTCTCTTCTACTCTCTCTAAAAGATCAATGGAAAAATATCCTCGGGTGAGGGTTAACAACAACAACAACAACAAAAAGCTTAATTATACAAATATAGAACAAGGACCCATTTAGAGAAACACAAAACCAGGCCAGCATGGATATAGTGGCAAGTACAACTTAGTCTTTGACCTTGAGCTCTTAATATAGTATTTATCTAATAGGTCTACTATGGTGGAAGCCCAAAAGCTTCAGTTATGCGACTGTAGAGCTATGGGAGAATAGAACTGATCTGGCCTTTCACAGAAAGGTAAAATCCTTCCAAAGCAAGGGTCTGACCTGGAACCCAGCGATGATAGCAAAGACTCTTGAAGGACTCATTGGGAATAGCAAGGACAGGAGGAAGAGGAGAAAGAAGGGAGGGAAAGGAGAAGGAGGAAGAGCAGGAGGATGGGAAGGGGGAGGGGAGAGGTAGGAGGAAGGGGAGGAGGAAGAGGAAGGTGGTAGTACATGTTTGCCTGAAGGATGCCCGGGCCGATATTTCACCTATAATAAAGCCAGTCTGTCTTCATGCTTTCCGAGGCCTGGTAGCTGCTGGGTCAGTGCGGCAGGGTCTTGGGAATGTCGTTACAGGTGATGGGTCATTTTGGGACATCACTGTTAGAGCATCACTGTCACTCAGTGGTGGCGGCTGTTGCTTTTCAGCGCTTCTTCACTGGCAACCGCCAGATAGTAAAACACCTCCTCCTAATACTGTTTCTTTAACTGAAAACATTGGGGGGGCGGGGGTGGTGTGAAGAGTAAGCAGGAACCACATTAGCAAGTTCAAAAACCAGAGAGTCCTTGTAACTTTCAGAGTAGAAGACCCTTCTCTGGGCTGGCCTCCTATGAGAGACGGGTTTTTGTTCTTGGCTGCATGGAGCAGGGAGGACAGAGCCCTGAAAGGCTTGCTGGGGCTGTCCTAGTATTGAAAAATCAATAACTACACAAGATAGGGAGTTAGGCCACATTATGAGACCTAAATTACAAATACCCTTTAATGTCTATGGAATCATGGCTATTACCGGGCAATCGATCTTGGCTTTATTACATCTCTCACTCCCTGTTATACATAAACATAGCAGCTCTGGGTACTTTCAGAAAGATGGGTTCGAAACAGAGGCCAACATTCAGAGGGAATCTGAGTAGCCAAGAACATAGGGTTTTTATTGCCAGGGCCACATTGAGAGGGGAAGAATCAGTTGTGCGGGCTGCCACAGTTAACACCATCCGTACTGTGAAGCAAAGCAGGCTGCTCCTACCCTTTCCAGAGGACACTTGCTGCACGTAAATAGCTAAATGTTCTAAGAATAATGAATGAAGATCAAAGTAAGAGGAGGCACCATTCCCCTTTCTGACCATTCCCTGTCTAATGATGCTTTATAGTTGTTTACCATGGTTCCTAACATTTCGCCATTGTTCATTCCTAATGTATGCTACAAATGTAAGCCTCTGGTTAATTACTAACTTGCTCCTATTAAAATGCTAACATACTAACTGGGAAGGAGATTATTAAGGCAGGATGAGGGAGGAGGGAAGGAGATTGGTGTTATAGAAGCTAAATCTTACTGTCTGTGAGATATATTGGGAGTGAGGGAAGGATGGAGACTATGTTTAATGAACTACTGTATAATTTCTCCATAGCCACGGTTTGAAATCAATGGAGGTGGACATTTGCTCCCTGGGAGTTTCACTTACATGGGGAAAAGGCATATTTATCTCTGTTCAGATGTTGATATGAACAAAGGGAAACTTAAGCAACAGACTTAGCCTTGAGGTTTTTCTATTATTAAAGCTTCTCCGGAGCCAACATCTGGGGGAAAATATCTACCAGCAGAATCGTCTTTTGTTCCCAGTTGTGTGAATGCTGACTGTAGTGAGTGCACATCTAGTCAGAGGGGTTCCTTGTTCTCCAAACACTTTCCCACAAAATGAAAGTGACTCAGAACCCATGTAGAATATTCAACTGGCCTTGCACCAATGGCCTCATACATGTACTTGTCTTTCCCTTATTCTTTCATTCAAAAAAACAATGAAAGAGTACTCGCCTACTTCATATCAAGCTCTGATGAGGCGGTAGTTTCCACATGGGCATATGGCTGCGAAGAGCCAGACCCTCGAGGATCTCTCACGGCCGAAGAGCTTGGACGTTGGCCTGGAACCAGTGGGAGCTGTTGGAGGATGGTAGGAAGAAGAGTAACACAAACCCATTTAGTTTCAGACATATCAACGTAACTACCACAGGGAATATGAAAAAAAGGCAGAAGAGGGAAAATTAGGAGGCTATTTCAATATACTCTAAGCACAATAACTGTAAGGTTAGTTAAATAATCAACTTTGAGTGATGGATACCAATTATTGTGTTGGACTTGATAAAGAGAAAATGGAAGCCCTGGATGAAAAGTACCAAGCACTTTTTTTAAAAAAAAATATTTTTTATTGATTTCAGAGAGGCAGGGAGAGGGGGAGAGAGATAGAAACATCAATGATGAGAGAATTACTTTTTGGCTGCCTCCTGCACACCCCACACTGGGGATTGAACCGGGGCATGTGTCCTGACCACGAATTGCACTGTGAGCTCCTGATTCATAGGTCAATACTCAACCACGGAGCCACGCTGGCTGGGCCCAAGCACCTTTTCCTATATAGTGTATGTAGTGACTACCCATCCCAGTGGTTGGCAAACTGCGGCCCCTTGAGTGTGGCTCTTCCACAAAATACCACGTGCGGGCGCGCACGTACAGTGCGATTGAAACTTCGTGGCCACACTCAAGGGGCCAAAGAGCCGCATGTGGCTCACAAGCCACAGTTTGCTGACCACTGATCCATCCTGATAATAATGCTCTTCAATACCTATTGTTATTTCCACTTTAGAGATGAGCATACTTAACTCAGTGACTTGCCCTTAAGATCACAGAGCAAATGTTAATGGAACCTGGATTTTCTGATGTCAAGGTTGACCTCCCCACTACCCGACCCCCAGTCCTTCTATTTCATTTAACTGATAAGTCAATAAAAAATTGAAGCATTAATAATTCTGCTTTTATTGAAGATTGACAGAACCTCAATGTCCAGAGAAGGTCAGAACATAGGATGCTGTGGCGATAGAATGTACTGAGTTTTAAAGTTTCTCAGAGGTATGGGGGTCACCTTTGAGAAAAGGAGGGACTGCATTTCCTGGCAGGTGGGGAAAGAGGAGTTATTCCTGGCTGTGTTCTGCCAAAGGCAGAATCTTTGCCTGTGGAGATAAGGATTTTTCTTTCTGAACTGCTTATTCTTCATAATAGGCTAGATTTTAATGTGAGAGCTATTTCCAATATCTGAGAAAGAATAGCTTGCTCTCAGCTGGCTGGATTCTATAACCCGTGGTGTTTCTCCCATCAAATATTCTTCTATGTATAAACTAAGTGCCCTGTTCCCTAAAGCTGTCTGCAAAATAAGTGTACATTTCATATTTAAGACCAAAACGATAGCATGAGAACTTGGGACCTAATTGCCCTTCTTTATCCCATTTAAAAAAATCTGTTCTGGGGGTTTTCCAGGAAGATAATTCATGTGTGTTCAGACGGGGGTCCCTCATGTTCTTCTGCTCGGGACTTATTGTCTCTCATCACCGTCAAATGGAAAACAAATCCAAACTTAGTCAAGAGAGACTTTATTTGAAAATATTATTTCAAGGCTTATTTCTCTCATCATGTGATCAGTGAGTTCAACTATTACAACAAATAGAACTCTCTGACCATTGGATCTGCAAGGTTTATGATCAAGGTTTAGGCAAAACCAGTTTTCTTCTTATCTGGGAAACACACAGGCTAGAAGTAACCAGGTGTGTGGAAGGGATGAATGTCTGACTCTGAGGTCAGCCTTTCCTTGGAGGAAGGGGTGGGCATTAAGAAGAGGCTATATCCTGGCTCACAGAATTCAGGGGCTGGGGGGAGGAAAGAAACTTAACCAGAGATGGGTTAGCAAGCATTTTGTTTGGTTGATTGGGGGACATCACAGCTAGTAATTTCTGAGACAAAGAATGGGAATCGGGAGGTTCTATGTCTGGCCCTGAGGTACGTCAACAAAAGAGCATCTGTGACTCTTACTTAAGTCATTTAGGGAAGCATGTTTCTTCGCAGGAAGCTGTTTCCCAGACACACAAGAATGGGTGGCAGGCTGTTTTACAGAATCACAGCTAGGGTAGCGTCAATGTTGTCACCACAGTTTTGACTACCGTGTGGTCATTGTGTTGCTTGGCACACGGACTCATGTAGATGATGCTCCCACCGCCCCTGCTTTAGGCCCCCGTAGGGGACTCTCCCCTCAGCCACACCTTGCCAAGCATGAAGGAGAAGGCGCCATTGATTCAGCAGAGCGTAGCTGAGCCCAGGCTTTGAATTTCAGTAAAAATGGATTGAAAGCGAGGGGAGGGGGGAAAAGAAGGGAGACATATGGCAGAGAACACCTCCTAACAGCCAGGTCTGCTCATGGGTTACTTTTAGGTTCAAAATCAAGCCCAGACTACCCTTAGTGAAATATGCAAAAAGTGAGTCTCCATGTCCTGCCCCAGGATGACACAGGGGGATTATCCACTTAAATAGGGTTACAGTCCAGCCTCAGTCAGACAGGGATCTTGCCCTTAGGCTCTGAATGAAGCTATAAAGATTATCAAACCCACAAGACTACATTCCAAAAGGCCCCGTATGAAGGATCTCATGTCCAGTCAATAGTGAGCCCAAAGGAGGGGGGGAGAGAGAGAAACATCAATGATGAGAGAGAATCCTCCTGCACTCCCCCTACTGGGGATTGAGCCCACAACCGGGGATGTGCCAGGAACGGGAATCAAACCGTGACCTCCTGGTGACCTCCTGAGCCACATTGGTTGGGACAGTCTTATTCTTTTCATAGCAACTCCTCTAGGATGAGACATAAAATACGGTGGCACATCCTTGTCCTTCCAGAGTCCTTCTCATCTCAGCTTGCTTCTCCTGATAACATTTATTCAGAGAAGAGCACACAAAACTTGCTAAGAATAAACAATTATTTATAGACGCAGCAGTCAGAATTCACCCAGAGGAGCAAACATTTATCTTCAAAGAGACTCTAAAGAAACATTTGCTGGAACATTCTGCCCTCACCTGGCATCTCCCACCTAGATAATTCCTGTTCATCTTTCAAGGCTCGACTTCCATATTCCTTTCTCTGGAAAACCTCCCAACTCCACATGAGGACCCTCTGCTAGATCCTCAGAGCACTGTTTACTTTCTCACCGATGCTTATAAGTCATTTGTGTAATTCTTGTCTATTTTATCTTTCCTCTAACACCTGAAGGAGTGTGTCTGACTCTTCAACACTCTTCACTCAACACTTGACATAATAGTGTTACTGTCCATAAATATTTGAGTGAAAATTTGTATAGAAAATCTTCGATAAAAGGTATATTTATTTAGGGAAGAGACAGTCAAGTACTGAGTGTAAGACATTAGCCTTCAAGTTGAGGATGACCTCCCTTTTCCTAAAACAATAAGTGAGAGCTGGCATATTTGCATAAACATAGATGGCCCGGTACCATTGTTTCTGTTTTGATTTTAATTTTCAGAACAAAACCACTACCTGCCTTCAAGGTAAATTGGAATCTCTACTCTAGAGTAATAGAGAAAATAAGAGATTTTGAAATAGCCATTCTCTCAACTTCTATACCCATCATGATGTTTAAAATAATAGTTTCGTCTCAGCCAGGGTCTGAGGTTACATATGTTATTTTCAGAGCTAATGATGTATAGTATAATCTGAGCTCTGAAAATGATCAGACCTATATTCATCCCCTTATTTACCATTTTCAAAGCAATTTCATGTTGGCTCATTGAATCCTCATGAGTACCTTTTGAGAAGAAGAAAAAAAAAAGTACAACCAATTTCCAAGTGAAGAAACTTCAAAGCGTATCCATTACTTGCCTACCCAGAGCCGCACGGCTGAGAACAGTGCTGGGACTCCCGCCCAGGCCTCCTGCCTGAAATCCAGTGCACTCGCCATGACTCCCCAGCTGCTGACTCAGCAACAGGGGTGATGTGGCCTCTTTCTATCTCAGCTTTAAACAGAGTGCATGTCTTTGGCCTCCTTTTCCAAATGAGAGCCACCGGTGGTGTTTATCTCAAAGGAGACTGTTCTTTGGCACCGAGCCTTGCTTTTCAAAAGAACTCAGAGTTCGAAAAGATCTCAGCAGTGACGCAGTCCAATGCAACATCCTGCCACGTGTGTTCCACCTACAGTTGAATGTCCAAACTGATGGAGAACTCACTCCTTTGCACATTATCCTGGATGCTGATAGGTTGGCTTAAGACTTCTGACAACTTTGAGAGAAATACTGTAATCAAGACACCGAGGCACACAACTTTTCAGCATTTGCTCAAGGTGACCTATCTGGGATTCTAGATTCCAATTGACCCCGGTAGGCTGACTCTAGACCAGTGGTTCTCAACCTTCTGGCCCTTTAAATACAGTTCCTCATGTTGTGACTCAACCATAAAATTATTTTCGTTGCTACTTCTAACTGTAATGTTGCTACTGTTATGAATCGTAATGTAAATATCTGATATGCAGGATGGTCTTAGGCGACCCCTGTGAAAAGGTCGTTCGACCGCCAAAGGGGTCTCGACCCACAGGTTGAGAACCGCTGCTCTAGACCCTCTTTGCTCACTGAACATCAGTGCTGCTGCCTCCTCACCTGAGAAGTGGATCTCGATTGTTGTAAATGAGACTTATAACCCTTCCAAGAATCCTGATGGCAATTTGAATGCCCTCGGATGTGTGTCCAAATAGGTGGGGATTAAGGAAAGGAAACCATTATTTAGAGATCTGGGTTTTGGCTTTGTTTGCAGGCTTGGCTGTGGCAGGGCAGGATTCATCCCATCAAATTATTGTGTTGGCAAAATGCTTCCTTTTATAAATGCTCCAAGTCAATTTATGGAAATACTTCTTTTGATGTAAGGCAATGACTAGAATCAGGATAGCAACCTGGCTTCGATGCGGATGGATGGTTTAGGCTCGAAGGTAAACTCCGACCCAGTTTTCAATGCACCTTTCTTTAAAACCGAGTGTGAAGTGGGACCGCCTAGTTATACAGTCTGGAGTGGCCACAGGACACCTTTATGTTTCTTAATATCGAATTCAGCCTCGCTCAAGACCCACCTATTTTCTTCTGATGCAGAAAACCAAAATGTGCACAGTAAAGTCAGTCAGTCTTTTAGTTTAAAACCCAGTCTCATTGAGGTAACCACCACATCAAGTCCACCTCTCTGAGTCCCTCCCTCCCCTTCTCGTCCTCTGGGCCAACAGCAGGGTGTAGGACAGTGATGGCGAACCTTTTGAGCTCGGCGTGTCAGCATTTTGAAAAACCCTAACTTAACTCTGGTGCCGTGTCACATATAGAAATTTTTTGATATTTGCAACCATAGTAAAACAAAGACATTTTTGATACTTATTTTATATATTTAAATGCCATTTAACAAAGAAAAATCAACCAAAAAAATGAGTTCGTGTGTCACCTCTGACACGCATGTCATAGGTTCGCCATCTACTCAGCTCTAGGCTTGAGTGGGGGCGAGGTGTGGAGGGAGGTGGGGCATTGAGTCCCAGTGCATTGTGGGCCACCACTGAGCTGTGTCTCATCTGGCCGGGTCTTGGTCACAACCCTGTCTAGGCTGGTCTGTATCACGTGCTCGCCAGCTCCCCATGGCCTCCGGTTGTAACACACTGAGTCTTCTCGGGGCTTCAGGTGCTTTCTCTGGGTCTCTTTGTAGCTGTTGCTGCCTTACCCTCTGGCTCCTTGCAAAGCACAGGAATTCACAAACCCCAAGATTTTGGCCCCAAAGTGGAGCATGAAGTACTCCCCATACCTAATCCTCACACATAGAGACACACTGACATCTTATCCCTATGCTTTCCCCATCACCCATGTCCACTGCAGAACTCGTTCTTATCTTTTCATGGTACTCAGCTCCTAGGTTGCATTTTCTGCCCTATTTCTCCCTATTTGATAGAAAAACTGTATTGTGATTACATAGTAAGTTCTGGAACAGCTAGCATCAACAACAATGGCGGCAATGACAACAGTCCTCTTAAATTTTCCAAGTTCTTAAATTGGGATAGTGCATGAGGCTTTGCCTGTTGTCTTGGAATTTTGGCTGAAGCCCCACACGTGGAACAGTACGTACTGTGACATTCTAAACAGAGACCTAAGTTGCTGCCAGTCAGCTCTTCCGAGCTTGGAAAGACAGTGCCAGAGCGGCCTGGTGATCCCCCATCCTCTCTTCCCAGACAGTCTGCAAATAAGAGACTAAATGCTTAGGGAATTAGTTAGAGGACAAGAAATTCTCCGTGTCAGTCATACTTGAAGCTTTTCCCTTTTGCTTGCCCAGGGAGAGGGGAGGGGTTCTCCAAGAGAATCAGCTAGATAGAGACTTCTAGGCGGTCAGCAAGATAGGGGCTGAGCTGCATATTCTCTCAAAGTATAGGTTATTCTACGAGGTGGTTCTTCCCAGCACTTAATGCCGGTGGCCTAACCTGAGGATGTAAATTTACAGCATAGGGATTCTATATAGTCAATAACATTGTAAAATCGATGTATTGGGCCAGATGGGAACCAGAAATATTGGGGGGAACACTTTGAAAAGTATATGATTGTGTAACCACTATGCTGTACCCCTGAAACAAGTGCAAAGCAATATTGAATATAAACTGTAATTGGAAAATTAAATTTAAAAAAGAGACACAAAAAATAAAGAAAAAAACGCAGCAAGAACACAGGAGGCCTGGTAACCATAGAAATGGGTGCCTGCTGCGAGCCCAGAAGCAGCAGGGGGTTAAAGCCCCTGTGTCGCAGGGCCAGGAGACAGGGCGGCCAAGGGCAGACTGCCCTCCCTCCCGCTGTTGGTGCAGCAGGGTGTCTGAGCATGGCCCAGTGGATGCTGTGGCAAGTAGCTGGACTTGAGCCATCTTGTAGAAATCCAACAGGGTGTCTTTTGGGGACAAAGGGAAGCCAGCAGAGACCGTGGGATGCCTTCCCAGAAACAGAAATCGAAGAGGGAGGGAGGGACTAAAGGCCCAGTTTGTCAGTGTCGGGAATCTGTGCAGTGGTGAGCTTCTCACATGGGGTCCTGGAAAACCCATACATGGGCCCCGTGGAAGAACATGCATGTGACACCTGCCACGCAGAGGGACAGCATTGTCCAGTCAGCTGTAGCCACAAGAGGATCCTGAGAGCAGGGCCTAAGAAGTGACAAAGGGGACTGTTTGCCCCTTTCCCATATTCCTGCCTGCCTTTCTGTAAGAGCCTTCATGGCAGTGGTTCTCAACCTGTGGGTCGAGACCCCTTTGGGGGTCGAACAACCCTTTCACAGGGGTCGCCTAAGACCATTGGAAAACATATATAATTACATATTGTTTTTGTGATTAATCACTATGCTTTCATTATGTTCAATTTGTAACAATGAAATTGGGGGTCACCACAACATGAGGAACTGTATTAGAGGGTCGCGGCATTAGGAAGGTTGAGAACCACTGCTTCATGGGGAAAGGGAAGTACTTTAGGTCCCCTCGGAGTTAGGGATGGGCAGAGTACAGAGCTGTCAGTGGGTGAGAGTAGGGTCTTTCGGTTCGTTCTCCGGGAAACATTTGTGTTGCCGGAAGGGGAGTCTGATTTCCTAAAGCAGGACTTGATCTCAAAACCGAGAGTGGCCATCAAGTCATGGATTTTCTTGGGTTGTCATTAAAGAGCAGGGCATTTATCAGGAAAAAATTTAAAAAGTGCCCCCTACAGACTGTGTTACAGTGGATTGATTACTGCGTCTGCATCACAGATTTTCAAGATCGAGTCAGAAAGTCAAGTTAAGGATTTAATTGGCGGTTCTCACTGGAATTGTTTGTGATCTCTCCCCCTTTTTGTTTTTTACAAACATAAGTCTCAGCTTCACACTTTAATTTTGGAATATTGGCAAGTGAAGAAAGTTATCGTACAGGAAAAAATGCATCAGTTAATATTTTAACTATTTTTCCTCTACATGGGAAGATTGGCATAGATGCGATCTCAGATTTGTTTTTAATTCTAGCCTTCCATTCATGCTGGTTTTGTCACTTGCTTAGACAGGAGAAGGGATTGAGAAAAGCATTTACCTTCCTATGGCTCTTTTTTTAAATTGATTTTTAGAGCTAGAGGAAGGAGAGAGAGAGAGAGAGAGAGAGAGAGAGAGAGAGAGAGAGAGAGAGAGAGAGAGAGAGAGAGAGAGAGAGAGAGACATTGATGTGAAAACAAAATATTAATTGACTGCCTCCTGCTCACCCTGCTACCTGGGGTAGAGCCTGAAACCTGGGCATGTGTCCTGACCAGGAATGGAACCTACAGCCTGCAGGTGCATGGGATGCCGCCCAGCCAACTGAGCCACACCGGCCAGGGCAGCTCTTGTTTTACCCGACTAGCAAGTTGATCCAGACTGATTCCCAGTGTACAGACTTTGCAGAGAAGCAGGGGTAATGTCACTGCCTCCTTAAGCCACTGTTCTCATCATAGGCATTTATCGTCTGCTCATTAAATCATTGCAATGGTATTTAAACAGGTCTGTCCACCCCACCGCCAGGTTTGTTCTCTCTAAATCACCCTCCCCCATGCCGCTGCCAGAGGCCTTTGTGAAGCTTATGTGATCCTTCACTCCTGTGTTTAAAACCCGTCAATGGCTTTGCATTGCAAGAGAACATTTAAGCTTTCTATTTCAAAATAGTCTTCATATTCAAGCGCTTGCATAACCCTTTTATTTTTCTTATTTAAATCTTCCCTCATCTACATTGAACTTTTTATTATTTTCCGAAAATGCCAACGGTTTGCTCCCACTTTGACTCAGGACCTAAGCTCTCTCTGCTACCATTCCCTATCCCCCCCCTCCCAACCTCTTTTCCTCCTCTTCTGTGTCAACACCTCTGCAAGCCTTTGAGCAGAGTTGTCTACCCTCCCGCCCCTGCTCTCTCTCCTCACTTCTATGCTGTCCTCCCTATAATAGCCTCTCTCACTGTGCATTTTGCTTCCACCGATACTTGCACATTAAGGGCAAATGCAGGGTTTTCTTCATTCCTATAGCCTGGCACAGTGCCTGCCAGATACTCTGCTTGGAGAATAACAGAATGAAAATAGGTTTAGTTTTTCTTTATAGTTCTAAGTCTTTTTATCAGATATATTCAATAAAGTAGGATATACATAACCATAATGACTTGGGAAAATGGGAATGTGATGTATGCTGCAGTGCTTACACTTAATTTGGGTGATTCTTAAACATTTTGAGCCACTCTTGTTTGCTTAGTAAGATTCGTCATAATTTTAAAGTGAAGTATAGGCAGACCTGGTTGTATAATAACCAGGTTATATAATAAAAATTATATATTTGGTGTCTGTGCTTTGATGTATTGCACTTCACAGACATTGCATTTTTTTAAACAATTTGAAGATTGTGGTGACCCTGGGTTGAGCGAGTCCGTCGTACCTTCTCTAACAGCATTTGGTCGCTTTGTGTCTTCGTGTCACATTTTGGTAATTCTCACAATAATTCAAATGGTTAAATGATTATTATGTTTGCTATGGTGATCTGGTGAAGAGTGATCTCTGGTGTTACCTTTGGAATTGTTTTGGGGTGCCATGACCCACACCATAGAAGATAGCAAACTTAATAAATGTGTGTGCGATGACTGCTCCACCGACCAGCTGTTCCCCTTCTGCTCGGGCCTCCCTATTCCCGGAGATACAATAATATTGATAATCGGCTGATTAATAACCCTATAGTGCAGTGGTTCTCAACCTTCCTAGTGCTGCGACCCTTTAATACAGTTCCTCATGTTGTGGTGACCCCCAACCATAAAATTATTTTCATTGCTACTTCATAACTGTAATGTTGCTACTGTTATGAATTGTAATATAAATATCTGATATGCAGGATGTATTTAGGCAACCCCTGTGAAAGGGTCGTTCGACCCCCAAAGGGGTCGCGACCCACAGGTTGAGAACCTCTGCTATAGTGCCTTCTAAGTGTTCAAGTGAAAGGAGGAGTCACATGTCTCCCACTTTAGCTCAAAAGCTAGACATGATGAAGCTTGTGGGAAAGGCGTGCTGAAAGCTGAAACAGACTGAAAGTGAGGCCTCTGGTGCCTGAGAGTTAGCCAAGGTGTGCATGGAAAGCCAAAGTTCCCGAGGTAAATGAAAAGTGCTACTCCAGTGAACACACAAATGATAAGAAAGGAGAACATCCTTATTGCTGACATGGAGAAAGTTGTAGAGGTCTGGGTAGAAAGTCAAACCAGCTACAATATTCCTTTAAACCAGTAGCGGGGAGCCTTTTTTTCTGCCAAAGGCCATTTGGATATTTATAACATCATTCGAGGGCCATACAAAATTATCAACTTAAAAATTAGCCTGCTTTATTTGGTCAACCTTTTAATTAGCTCACCCCTAATGCCTTCTCAGGGCCAGACCAAATGGTTCTGTGGGCCTCATATGGCCCACGGACCGGATGTTCCCCATCAAAGTCTAATTCAGACCAAGGCCCTGTCTCTTTTCAATTCAGTGAAAGTTGAGAGAAGTGAAGAAACTGCCAGAAAAGAGTCTGAAGCTAACAGAGGTTGGTGAGGTTTAAGGAAAGAAGCCATCTCCATAACGCAGAAGTGCAAGGTGAGCAGCGAGTGCAGATGTAGAAGCTGCATTGAGTTATCTAGATGCTCTAGCTCAGGTAATTAATGAAGGTGGCTACACAAAACAACAGTTTTTCAATGTAGACACAACAGCCTTATCCGGGAAGAAAATGCCATCTAATATTTTCAGCTTTAGAGAGGAGAAGCCAAAAGCTCCAAAGCTTCCTAGGACAGGCTGACTCTCTGGTGAGGGGCTAATGCAGCTGGGGACTTGACGTTGAAGTCAGTGCTCATTTACTCTTCTGAGAATCTTAGGGCCCGTAAGGATTATACTCTGCCTGTGATCTATAAATGAAACAACAAAGCCTGCATGACAGCACATCTGTTTACAACATCCTTTACTAAATATTTTGAGCCATTGTTGAGACCTACTGCTCAGAAAAGAAAACATTAAAAAATATTACTGCTTATGGACAACGCACCTGGTCACCCAAGAGCCTCAATGGAGATGTACAACAAGATTAACATTTATTATCATGCCTGCCAACACAATATTCATTCTACAGCCCATTGGTCAAGGAATAATTTTGACTTTTAATTCTTATTATTTGAGATACACATTTCACAAGGCTGCCATAGACAGTGATATTTCTGATGGATCTGGGCAAAGTAAATTGAAAGTCCCCAGAGAGGATTCATTAAAGATGCCACGAACAGCTTTTGTGATTCATGGGAAGAGGTCAAAATATCAATCAACATTAATAGGAGTTTGGAGGAAGTTGATTCCAACTCTCATGGATGACTTGGAGGTTTTCAAGACTTCAGTGGAGGAAGTAACTGCAGACGTGGTGGAAATAGCAAAGAGAACTGGAATGAGAAGTGGAGCTGAGAGAGATGACTGCACTGCTGCCATCTTATAATAGGACTTTAAAGGGTGAGGAGTTGCTTCTAATGGATGAGCAAAGGAAGTGGTTTCTTGAGATGGAATTCATTCCTGGTGAAGACATTAGAGAGTTGTTGAAATGAGAGCAAAGGATTTAGAGTATTGTGTGAAATCAATTGATGCAGCAGCAACAGGTTGTGAGAGAACCGACTCCAGTTTTGAAATAAGTTTTACTATTGGTATCAAACAGCATCTCATGCCACCGAGAAATTGTTTGTGAAAGCAAGACTCAATCAATGTGACAAACTTTATTGTAGTCTCATTTCAAGAAATCATCACAGTACCCTGACCTTCAGCGACGGCCAACCTGATCAATCAGCAGCCATCAACCTGGAGGCCAGGACTCTCCACCAAACACATGTTACAACTTGCTGAGGGCTCAGATGATGGTTAGCATTATTATTTTTTTTAGCAATACAACATTTTCTAATTAAGATATATACATTTTTTAGATATAATGCTATTGCATACTTAGTAGACTACAGTATAATGCAAACATAACTTTTATAGGAACTGGGAAACCACACAATTTGTGTGACTCATTTTATTATATTCACTTTGTTGTGGTGGTCTGGAGCCAAACCTGCGATATCTCTGAGGTGTGCCTATAAACCACCAAATGAAATGAGGGCAGATTCAAATAAATCTGTTTCAGGACCAGAAACAAAAAATGAAGTCATTTTAAAATTGCATATCAGTGCTCCTATCTGCTAGCTACATCTATCATTCATTACTGGAGTTATTCTAAGAGGGCTGGGAGAACTGTGGACTGTTAGAGAAATACAATGGAACATGTCTTGCCATCACTTACAATCATCTCACACCTGTTGACAGACAAGGACAGGATGTACAGCAGTGTCTCTTCCTCCAAAGCCCATTTTCATCCATCCTCGGATGGGAGAAGCTTCAGGAAGGGAAATTACAGCCCCTGCCTTCCCCAGGCTCAGTGGAGAGCTACCTCTGCTTCCAGGGACCCGGACAGTAGTCAAGACTGCATGGGCTGCAGCCTCTGAGACGTGGAGTGTGGGGTTGACTGTCATGGGGGTGAGCCAGGGTAGAAGGAGAGGCTGAAGGAGGGGCTGCGGCCAAGAGAAACAGGAAGGTCATTCAGTGGAGTGAGCTGCCTGAAGCCACTGTAAGACAGTGCTTTGGTGTTGATCTTGTCGTTGGAAGGAGCTGACAGGACTTTGCAAAGGGAGCAAACCTTGCTTTTCATGCTGCTTACTCCAGCTTCCCTTCTATTCAAGCAAAAAGAGCGCATCTCGGATCTTGCTTCTCTGTACCTTGCTGTTCTGGTCTCTTGCAGGTCTAAATCTGGAATCCCAACTCTTCATTTCCTTTCTGGGAGCGTGGCCTTCCCCAAAATGCGGTTTGCTGACTAACAATTCTCTGAAGCCTGATTTTGCTATTATCTAAATAGGAACACTTGGTCTGATTCATCCTGGGATTCGGGCTTTAAATGTGCCTTCAGAAGGACTGACATTTATTCTGAGCTGACAGAACTGGGAGTTTGGCCTTGCCTTTCTTCCTGTCATTTGTATTCGCTTCAGTCCCCGATTTACAAATGTTCAGGTCCTGTCAGGCTGCACAGACATGTCACCCTCAAAAGGCTGCTTCCCTTGAGTGGCCCTCAGAGGCCCTGCTCTGAAAATGGCATAGCTCTCTCTTTCCTCCCAGAAGAGGGAAAGCTTTCCTGTGCCAGAAATGGCTGGTTTGGATGCAATTTGGTATGTAGTCTGCTGCCCCCTCGCAGGGACATTACAGCAGGGGTGTCTGTGTCTTGGAACCCCCTTCACAGTAAAGGCAGCAGGAGAGACAGGTGATCTCCAGAGGAGATTCGTGGGGGGCCCTGGGGGAGAGGGCAGGCTGGAAGAGTCAAGAGATTTCATCAGTGTTCTGGGAACACACTGCTTTGATTTACTAGCACGTGTCCCCAGAGA
Source organism: Myotis lucifugus (assembly GCF_000147115.1). Taxonomy (NCBI): domain Eukaryota; kingdom Metazoa; phylum Chordata; class Mammalia; order Chiroptera; family Vespertilionidae; genus Myotis; species Myotis lucifugus. The sequence goes on along the minus strand of NW_005871213.1, from coordinate 1,007,408 downwards.
CTTCAAAACCAGGCTCTCTCCGTCAAGAGATAAGAATAGCTTAGACTCCGAAGACTGGGAAAGAGGCACTTCATTCCCCAGCATTAGCTGTCTTGTTGGTTTTCGGGGGCTGCTGTAAGAAATGACCACAAACGGGTGGCTTCAAACAATAGAAATCCACTGGCTCACAGTTCTGGAAACCAGCAGTCCAGCATGTAGGCATCAGCAGGGCCGTGACTCCTCTGAGACTGGGTAGAGTCCTTCCTGTCTGATTCCTACCTTCTGATGGGGCCGGCAGTCCTGGGCTCTCCTGGACTTGCAGCTGTCCCTCCAGTCCCTGCTCCGGTCCAGCGGTGCTTTTCCTGTCTGTTGTTGTACCCTCTTCCCTCTTCTTATGAGGACACTGGCCATGTTGCGTTAAGGGCCACCTTGCTCTGCACTGGCCACAGCTCCCAGCTCTGGGTCCTCATCACCCAACTTGAGTTCTGAACTCTGTGAGCTGCTTTCTCCCACTCTCACTTGTCGGAATCCATGTACACTAGCCCTGGATGCTGTAATTCTGCTCCTTTAGATGGAATATTTCCTTTGTTCTGCCCCTTTGTTTGGGTCCCATGCAAACTTTTGCTTTGGATGTAAGGATTGTAGTTATTTTTAGTCTCCCAGTGACCATGTCCTTCTCTAGACGAGCTGCTGCTGCCAGGAGGAAACACGTTCTAGAGCTGGAAGCATTCCTTCCCTTCAGCTCTCAGGCCTGGGTGCTGAGCTAGGCTAAGGGGGACGGGTCATTTCTGCTCCTCAGAGGCCTTGAATGTCATCCTGTCCTTCAATACCATAAGGCCCTTTTTTTGAGACTGAAGATATGCCCATATGATTTCTGCACCATAAATATGATATAGTTAACATTCTTTCCAAATTCCTCTGCTCATACAAATCTAGTAATTAAAAAAGGCAACATACCTCAATCTAACATACCTCATAGGTCTGAAGTTTACTTAAATAATAGGCATCCATGCCTTTCTCTGATCCATCCATGGCATTGATTTCTATGCATTGTTTAATTAAATGCTTGACACATAGTAGGTGCACAATCCATAACAGCTCCAGTGGTTTTTATTACACTTAGTTGCCTCAAATTTAAAAGTCTTTCTTACAGCCTACATTTTATCCTCTAGCCTTCATTCTGCTTCCTAGGCTATACAGAATAAATTTGTTCCATCCTACCAATAAAGTTTAGGCTCTTAAATCAGACTGAATTCTATATTCTATAACAATATATGATATGGAGGAAATCCAGAAATTTACAAATATTGAGTATACCCAGGGACATTTCCTTTCCTCTATGTCCTTCCCTTACCATGTAAGGTCAAGGTCAGATCTTCTTTACAGAGGTACGTGAGCTCAGCTGGTAGAGCTCAGTGGTTGAGCATCGACCCATGAACCAAGAGGTCAAGGTTCAATTCCAGGTCAGGGCACATGCCCACGCCCATGTTGCTGGCTCAATCCCCAGTAGGGGGCATGCAGGAGGCAGCCAATCAATGATTCTCTCTCATTGATGTTTCTATCTCTCTCTCCCTCTCTCCCCTTCTCTCTGAAATCAATAAAAAATTACATATTGTTAAAAGAACCATGTGAGCAGGACTTTGTATGGTCCCCAGGGAGAGTGGGGTCTGAGAGAACCTAGTGCAGGATCGTATAGCCCAGCGCTTCTCCACTTTGCAGAGATCCAGTTCAGCTACACACTGACATTGTCAATTAAAACATGTTCACATAGCTCAGAATACATGTTAAGTGAAGAAATACATTCAAACAGGCAGCGTACCTAGAAAAGTGCTAAGGAGCTAATTTCTCCATCTTTTTAGTGATTTAGTGATTTTAGTGGATAAGTGATTCAAAACTCCCAACCTATTTTTTTTTATCTGATATTCCAACCATAGAGCACACTCCTGCTAAACACATTTGAGAAGAAAAATGTTTAGGTGCTCTCGATCGAAGCTTGTAGTTAATTTGCCTAAGAAGGAAATGTGCTTTGGTTCTGCAAGCTGAATTATAAATCCCTGAATGGGCAGGAGAGAAGTTTTTCCATGGGAAAAAAACAAAAAACAAGAACAAAACATGCATTAAAAAAAACAAAAAACAGTGAAGTTGAAGTGAATCATGATAGAGATTGTGATTTTGGAAGAGTGAAGGCCTGAGGACTGGCGTTGACATTGGTTATAGGAAGGAGCAGAAGGAAAGGGGGGGGGATGCATGGTTTGGGCCGGGCGCACTCTCAGCTTGATTCCTAGTTTGCTACTGACTGGTTGTGCAAAGCTGGGCAAGTGATTTTATCTTCCTGAACTGTGGTTTTCTTATGGAAAGAGCAGGATTACCATGATTGAAAAATTTTGTATTAAGTATTTCATATAACATATCTACTAAAATATCTTCAATATGCTACAGATACTATAACTGATGGAGACTAAGATAAAAAAATCCAACTGGATCATAAACTCAACTAAAGCCATCCAGCTTTAATATTGAATGTGGCGAATTTTAATTTCCATGATCTTTCAAATTCTGACAAATTATAAAATACTATAGACACTTAAAATAGTTCTATTGCAGTGAATCCATTAAATGAGGGAAAAGAAAAGATTACTCTAGATCGGATACAGGACAGAAGCACGGTTAGTCTCTAAACACGGGGGCCACAGACTGGGTGGCTCAGATGCCTTGGCAGCTTATGTAAGTCAGCCAAAACCCAAGGCAGAGTCAGAGCACTCAACTCTGATAAAGAAACTTAAGAATGAGCCTCAGAAATAGCCAACGAGGCTTTCCCGAATAAGACAGCTGCTGAAACTGTAACCAATCTATTTATTTGCTTTGCTTTCATATCTTCTCTATAAAAACCTTGCCCCTAGTTCTTGTTGACGAAGAGCTCCTAACCACTTTTGGTTTGGCACTGCCTGATTGGCATCAATTTATGCTCAAATAAACTCTTTTTCTGGGACACAGTGAAAGCCACAAGGAGGGTGTGGGGATTGGGCACATTGATTTGTCATACTGAACATGTGTGGCATATCTTTCTATCCCAACATCCCATCCCATCACATCCCATCACATGTCCCATCTTCTCCTCACCGTGCTGCTAAGCTCACAGTGTGGAATAGCAGGGAAAACAATCTTTAGTTCTTAAAATGCTCATGCTTGCCTGCCTTCTCTTTCTCACTTGCTTCCTCTTTGTACTCCATCCTTGCATGCAGTTTAATTAACTTTAAGTAAAAGTCTGTGCTATGCAACTGTATTCCAGTCATGGTGATGGATGCTAGGAATGAAATAATTGACAAACCTAGGATTTTCCTCCAGGAAAAACTCAGCCTAGTAGAGGAAACAAACATAAAGAAATAATTAAAGTCATGTAACAACACACCATTTTCATGAAAAAGCGTCAGTGGATGTATAGAGGCAGGTGCCCGTGGATAAAGAACACCTCAAAAGAGGAAGCTGTCCTGCAATTAAACTGTAAAGACCAAGTAGAACTTGCCAGTTGGGTGAGGGAACGAGTATTCCCGGGAGTGATGATGATATGGGCGAGAAAGGCTTGAAGGCAGTCAGCTTTACATTGGTTTTTAGTTTTGGGAGATTCTGGGGAGAAATAAAAGGTGAGGATGAAAATGTATTTTGGGATGAGATGCTGAGTGCTCCTGTGTCTCACGATGGAAACAAGTTCAGCAGGTGTCTGGTTAGTGACACCTGAGACAGCCCCCTCCCTCCCCAGGCCTATGACAGCAGGGCTCTGGCCTTCACCCCCTCTTCCTAGCTGGCCCTCACTTGTCTGCTGACCCCCAGCCCACTCAGTCTGTTTCAACTTCACCTTTTAGAATTTCTCTGGTTCCTACGTGCACAAGGGATTGATAAGAGGGATACACTAGAACAGCAACCTTTTTTTGGTCTCATGCCACACACAAATGAATTGCTAAAATTCTGCAGTGGGCGCGCGTACACACACACACACACACACACACACACACACACCATATGTATTTTGCTGGTCTGGCAAAAAATAGGTATAATTTTGATTCATTTACACCAGACAGCTATTGTTGGGTTGGCTGTTTTCATTTCTTTATTTGACAATCTAAGGGGAAAGAGGTCAGTGCTCCTGACTAAATAGGCATTGTACGTTTTAAAAATTCTTGTGGCACACCGGTTAAAACTCGCTCCACTAGAAGAAATCCCATGGCACAGATGTTTTCTGAAGAGCCGTAGAAATAGGCTTTTGGGTCCCAGAAGGCAACAGCAGTAGAATAAGAGGAAGGGGTGAGCCGGAAAATGTGCAGGAGGCACAACTGATAGGAAATTGTAGCAGGATGTGGGTTGTAAGGGAGATGGAACTTCATGATCCGCATGGCCAGGTGAAAATGATGACACTAAACAAGACAGGGAATTAATATGCCTGCTTTTTTGTTAATTGTTATTGATTTTATCAGCCTCCTTAGGGGGATGGTCTGCATCCCTTTTTGACTCCCTGAACCCAGTAAAAGAAAACACACACACACACACACACACACACACACACACAAATGCACAAAAAATCGCAGCCGCACTTTCCAGTGGAGCTGGCTACGGGACTCCTAAGTGGACACAGGCCCCTCTCCCCCTGACCAAGCTGGAGGATCGCTTTATAAACCTGGGCAGGCGAGGGGAGGATGTCTGGTCACCTGAGAGGCAGCTTTCTGATTTAGCCTCCCTACTTAGCCTGGCAGTGACTCGCCTGCTGCCTGCCACCCCTTGGCACAGGTCACAGCTGCTGTTGTCCTATAATTATGTTTACTCGGGCTGTAGAGGGGGTCCTGCTGTCGAGGGTGACTACCCAGTGCTCCTGGTCTCAACCTCTTGTGAGGCGGATGGAGCTGTTCTCAGGAGCCCTGACACACCGCCTGTAAGTCACTGTCAGTGAGCTAAACCAAAGGTGACAACGCCGAGGACTTATATGGCCCCCATCAGAGACCAAGTACATTGAAGGCCTGATCTAATGTGCCCTCTAATGCCTGCGCCCCAGAGGGCTTGCGGGGAGGCAGCGATTAGAAGCTGGTCTGAAGCTTTGGTTAAGGACCTTGAATGACCAGTAAGGCAGCCTGGGTTCCGGCTCTCATTTTTCTCTCTCTCTTATTTATTTATTTTTTTTGAGAAGACTGAAGCTGACTGACCTTCTCAAGATGGTTTCTAAGCTCCTTGTTTCCCTCCTTCCGTTTGAAGGACTTGAGGGAGATGGTGGGGTGCCTTTGATCTGATTCCCCGAGGAAGCAGCCTGCTGATCTCAAAATGTACATTAATTATCAGGCTACAGAACACAAACAGCCACACTGTGATATGGAGAAGTCTATGAGGAGGTCATTTCTAAAAAGAAAATTAGATATTGAAGGTAAGTAATTATGGCTGGAACAAGTTCCCGAGATTGATTTTCACGCCTTTGCAGTCTACCACTTGTCATCTAGAACTCCCTAGTGGATGCGAATTCCATTCCCTGCTTCTTCAGAGACACCGGCAGGCTTTGAGTGAACCGTGGCTGGTAGCACATGTCGGCCTTGATCAAGGTGACACAGAAAGCCTGTGGGCAGTGTGACTTACCCCGGTTTCCCACCTTCCTCCCAGGGTCTCTCTGTGCACCTGTGTGTGAGACAGCGCCTCCTCACCTGGGCACTGCCGCTGCGGCCGTCTCCTTTACAAAGCCAAGGAAGCTGATAATGGCAGCAATAAATACCGCCAAGGCCACGGAGACCAGTACAAAGGATTAGAGGAATGACACAGGAAAGGCGATTACAGAAACTTAATCTGTTACATGCAGCTTTGGGCGAAGGAGATAAAGGGAGGGTGACTGTTTACAAATTGTAAAGGGCGGTGAGGGGGGATTTGGGAGCACAGGCCTGGCAATGGGTAAATGGGTCTAGTCAGGACAAGGGCTGTCAGGAAAGTCACACAGGAGGCAGGCAGCATTCAGCAGCAGCAGAAAGAGTAAGGGGGGAGAGAGAGAGAGAGAGAGAGAGAGAGAGAGAGAGAGAGAGAGAGAGATATCGATATCTTGATGGAGTAGGCAGGGTGCCCCTAAGACTTGCTATGATAGCTTAGCATCAAGGTCATGATTTTTCAAATGAAAAATACTTGGACCAAAGGTAAGATTCATGAAATGACTAAGCTATTTTCTCCCCAGGAGATTGAAATCTCCCAAATGCACATAAATTTAATTTAAAGATAAACACTGTAAGATGCCATTAGTTTCCTCAAATGCCACAAGTGGATAGAACGTGGGACCTCACCCCAAGGAGGCCCGTCATTAAGCGCGTGAGGCTCAGAGAGCCCTGTCCCTGAGCGAGGCCGTGTGAGAGGGGTGCTCCTCAAGGACTCACAGCGCCTCCTTTCGCTTCGCTGGCTCCAAGCGTGGACTTTCCTTGTTTGGCAGACCCAGGGAGAGTAGTAACTAAAAAGATGCTCTTTTAGTTAAACCACGGAGTTTGTTATTTTTTAAAATTATCATTCTTTTAGTCAATATTAGTTCTTTGTGAAAAATGGAAATTTTCGGTTTGAAATTGACACTACCCGATTCTATCTACAGAACTATCGATGTAATTGTTCAGTTATGATGACTGTAGGAAGACGAGGCTGTACTTAGTAACTGGAAGGAAAAGACAGCACGAATACAAATCGTTCCCTGAAGTGAGTTGCATTGATATGAGAGCTCTATCGAACGGCACTCGTTTTAGAAATGGCAGTGAACATCAAACTGAACTGGGTACACAGAGTAAATGTACTCCGTTTTGTGACATTACACAAAGCCTTGATTTTTATAAAAACACACTGATGCCCTAGCTGGTTTGGCTAAGTGGATAGTGTGTTGGCCTGTGGACTGAAGGGTCCCAGGTTCGATTCTAGTCAAGGGCGGGTACCTCAGTTGCAGGCTCCAAGTCCTGGTCAGAACATGGGGGAGGCAACCAATCGATGTGTCTTCACATTGGTGTTTCTGTCTCTCCCTCTTCCTTCTCTCTCCCTCTCTCTAAAAATCAATGGGAAAAATATACTCGAGTGAGGATTTAAAAACAAAAACAAAAACATACTGATGATGTAAAAACAATGTTTAAATGGGTAGTCATCTTTAATGGAATTAACGAAATGATAATCTCATGCCAGTTAATTCCAGCAGAAATTAAACCGTGGCTGTCAAAATGTTTCCTTAAAGGAACTGAACCGATTTGCTGGTGGGGAGGCAAAAGACTTTAGAACTGGATTTTATACAAATAAATTATAAGAAGTTGAGCAATTACCAAGTAAGTGTGTGGGCTGCTGTAAGCACAGAGGGATTCTGGGTGTGACAAGTCACCTCTGAAACATAATGAGTTATTTTAAAAAAGAAGAAGAAAAAAGCAGACCAATTAGAAAATAAGGCATTTCTCAATGAGTCACATGTAGATAAAGCCAAGAGCACCAAGAGAACTTCATGCCTGAAAGTGTTCTTCTTCAGTGCACGGTGTTCAATCTCATGGCAGTTATTTTCAGGGATGTTCCAAGCAGAGGAAGGTGTGGCCTTGCTCTTTTCCAAGTCTGTTAAGAGGCATTATATTACTGGGGAACTTATTTTGGGCAACAGAGGACTGGTAACTACCTGCATGTCTTTCACAGTATGTGGGTGGTTCTTTGGACTAAAGGCTTAAAGGTCACCTAAATATTGGTGTAGAAGGAACACATGCTCTATTCTGTCTACTAAGCACCAAAAGCACATGATATTCCTGCAACACAAGAGTACCTGCTCCACATCATTAAAACCTCCACGTTAGGGTCTTGGTGAAGCCTTTAGCTGAGTATCTTTGGTGAGTCTTCCTTTGTCCTGGTTTCAATGATCCTCTGTGGCTATTTGGACTTTGTGGTTGATGGGTCTCTCTCTCTCTCTCTCTCTCTCTCTCTCTCTCTCTCTCTCTCTCTCTTTCTTTCTCTTTCTGTGTCAGCTCACCTTGGACTCTGCTTGTGAGGCCAATTTGAACTGTGAGAACTTTTTTCTAACTGCAAAGGCTCCAACTTTGAAATAGAGTTCTCCTGTAATATCTTACTCATATGTAGATCTACAAGAGTCAAGCTCATAGGAACAGATCATAGAATGATGGTTGCCAGGACTGGGAGGTGGGAGAAATGGGGGAGATGTTGGTCAAAGGGTACAAACTTCTAGTTATCAGATGAGTAAGTCTTAGGATTCTAATGTACAGCATGGTGACTATAGGAACAGACTGTGTTATGTACTTCAATATGGCGAGGAGAGTAGATCCCAAATGTTCTCACCACAAAAGGTAATTATGTGAGGGATGGATGTGTTAATTAACCATATTGTGATAACAATTTCACAATATATACATGTATCAAGTCAACACATGTACACCTTAAACTTACACAATATGTCAATTATATCATAATAAAG
>NW_005871213.1:913989-996489 GCF_000147115.1 Myotis lucifugus | reverse complement strand
CTGTTGCCTGCAGCTGTAAAGGCAGCCTCTGATTAGCTAATCAATTATTAGAATTGATTGGCAAATAAGTGTGCTTTCAAACCAGGAGGAAGAAATGAGATTCTATAGATTTCTCTCATCCCTCATTATGTTTGTAAAGTAATTTGGTTTTGACTCCTGCCTGGATCTGCAACTTTGCTCATTTTCTATTTGTTTTCTCCTCATATTCTTCTCAGGACAGAGCTTCTCATTCTCTCCCTATGGTACTGACTTGAACCCAATCTCCCTCTTATAGCTCGGGTTACTAGTTTTTAAGGTTCTCTTGCTTTCTCTTATTTCAAATAAATCTTACTTATTGTAGAGGTTGACTCCTTAACTGAATCGTAAGTGATGGTAGCAGATGACCAGGAAAGGAGTGGGGGGAGCAGTGGCTGGGCTTCATCGTAACCTTTGTGGGCCCTAGACATTTTACCTCAAGCAGTCAGTCAATCAATCAATCAGACACACAGGGTGTCCCAAAAATGTATGCACACTGAGAGCTCAGTTAATGTTTCTTTCTTGGCAGATTGAAACCATTGGATTTAATAATGGGTTAGAAATGTATATACATGTTACCATGTGTATACACTCACGATTGTAATGGTATAAAGATGAATATAACCCAGGCTGCATTACATGAACTTATTTTATGATTTTAAAAAAGAAAACATTTCCCTGAGCCCCAAAGTGTCTCCTGAACCCCTATGTGCTGTGGCTGCTCTGTGCCAGGGATGCTGTCTTCTTAAAGAAGTCCAGCAGGAGAAAAAGTAGGTTGGGGGTGGAGCATGAGAATCAGTTCTCGGTAGCCTGTAGGAGACAGGCCATGAGCAAGCACCTTGCTAAGGGGAGTGGTCCATACCTACATGTTAGAATGTGGCTGCGAATGAGATATTCAGCAGATTCAACAAACACTTGATGGGGTTCTTCTCAGTGCCCAGTACTATACAAGGAGCCTGTAGAAATGATCTCATTTAGTCTTTATGTCTCTATGACCACTGGTGCTTTCTTTACAGATGAAATGATGGACTAGGAAAGAGAGTTCTGGTTCAGGTATTGAGTAAGGAGGTCCAGGATCTGGACTTTCATAAGCACTGGAGAGTATTCTGATGTGGATGGTCCATGGGACGTACTTAATAAAACACTGAAATATTTTTCCTGACTCAAAGCTACCTGTGTGTCATGTGATAGCAGTTACGTCTTGAGTACCGGTTTCCTCAGGAGAATGAGGGTGGATACACTTTTGAGGATCACAGGACTGAAGGTAGATTTCAAAGCACTGAAAGAACTTCATCATTGTCTTGGCTTCAAGCCTTTTGTGGAATGGATATGAAACAAAAATATATACTAGTATAGTTATGAATATATGTTTTTGCTAAACATGTACATTTATATATGGTACAGATTAGTAGCGATGACCTTCTCTCTCTCTCTCTCTTTCCCCCTCCCTCCCTCCTTCCCTCCAAAAAGATTAATTTTCCAAACATTTTCTGAATTATTGGGACAGGCACCAAGAACATCACCCCATGCTGTTGTTGAGAGCGATCCCTTGATTTGACATAAAAAGGGCTTTGACCAAGTCAGGGAAACCATGGTTTTGGGTATTTAGTTTGGAAACAGTTTCCCACTTTAGTTCAGTGAGCCCAGTGTAGTTGCTATTAATTGACCAACCTAGAAGAATAGTAATACTCTTCTAAAAAACTCAGCGTAGCTTCTTTTGGAAAAAAAAATCACATACCCAAGAGGCCTTCAGACAACTTTCTGTCAGATTTGCAGAGGATCTCTGCCCTTTCTGATCTGAAGAATATGATTAGAAGGTCTGAGTGCCAATTTCTATGGGGACATGATAGGGAAGAATACAATTAAGAACACAAGGAAATGACAAGGGTTTTATTTTGAAACATTGTTCTCTCGGCCATTGTCTCAGGGACATTTCAAAACTGTTCTTGAGATCAGGGCTAGATGCCAAGCTGTATTATAAATGCACATGTTTTGTTTTATTTTCTTAAAAGAAAGAACTGGCTAAGCCTGCCCCAGGGACCTACTCAGAGTCTGTTAAGCTTGTAAAGAACATTTCATGGGGCTTAGAGCCTGCTGCACGCAAAGGGCGCTTCTCTGGGAGCAGCTCTGCCGCCCGCTTGGGAGACTCTGTCCCCCCAGTGGAGGCTTCTGTTTGCTTGTTTCCTGTTTTGCTTTTGCTCCTGAGAGTGAAAATGTTAAGTATTCTCAGGGGCCATGGAGGGAGGGACCTCAGGGGTTGCCTTTTTCAATTCTCTGTCCCCTGCTGCTCAGGCCCATTCTTGCAAAGGTCAGTGGAGCAGCAGGTGGCCCCTGGCTGGCCTGTGCGAGGCTGTCCGGACCTTGTGGCCACCAGGGAGATCCTGCACTTCTGCTCCTGGCTGAGGGATTTCCGTTGGCCCGTGGGGGCATTTAGCGGGCAGGTGAGCTCCTTAAGTGCTTGCTGACAGCCCTTTGACAACAGAGACAAGGTCATTATTGTGTTGAAAAGGTCCCTGAAAGAATTTCTAAAAGGTGCCCCCAGACATCCTGTGTTTATGGCTAATGGGCTCCATCAGGGTTTCTTCCAAATGACTGACTGCCCTCCCTGGGCCTGCCCCTCTCCCTTCTGGTGCTGACGGGCAGACAAAAGGAACCATCCCAGAGCCAGGCACAGCCACTGCCCTGGTGTGATTTTTGTTTTTATTTTTTGAAAGGAGAGAACTGCTGTGAGAAAGAGGCCCAGCTTTTGAAGAGTCTGACTTTGAACTCTGATTATCTTCCCATTGGGAGACCTTGTATAGCATGTTATTTAATATCTTTGAGGTACATTTTCATTACCTCTGAAATGGGGCTATTTATACAATTTGGGGTGATAGGGAGGACATGGGCCTCAGAGACAAGTAGACCTGGGTTCAAATCCTGCCTACAACCATAGTTTTATTTTTTAACATATATTTTTATTGATTTCAGAGAGGGAGAGAGAGAGAGAAATATCAATGATGAGAGTTATTGATTGCCTGCCTCCTGCATGTCACCTACTGGGGATCAAGCCTACTACCCAGGCATGTGCCCTGACCGGTAATCGAACCATGACCTCTTGCTTCATAGGTGGACACTCAGCCACTGAGCCATAGTTTTAGAGCAGGTCACTCAGACTTGATGAGTCACCTTTTTTCCCAAAAAGAATCCCTCAGTGTTGTCTAGGAAGATCAAATGAGATCATGTAGGTCAAAAGCTAGCACTAAATAATGCATCAGTTACTATCAGTTTTTCCCTCTGTTGCGTAGGGATATAGAGATTGATCTAAGAAGTAGTGAGAATATAGCATAAAACCGGTAGTAGAGAGTAACATTTTGATAAATTACTATATTTCCAGAAGGTAGGAAACACAAAAGGTTCTATTCTTAGTGTAACCAGGTGCTTTCTCAAAGGGTTGCCTTGAAGGTGATCAACAGTTAGTTTTCCCTTTTTAGCAACAGAAGTACTCTACTTCTTAGTATGAGTCAGAGCAGAAAATTGCCCCGGAATTCTTAAGGATATGTCTTAGAATGACAAATCACCTTGGCATTATTAAGTGTGAGCGGGGTGGAGAATATCTTTTAAATGTCCAAGCAGAGGTTTAATAAGGCTCCTGGTTTTTTATAAAATTCACAAAGAAGGCGACCTCATGGTTTGGGGGGTTGGGTTGATAATCAGTGGGGAGGCAGGAGGCGTGGTGAGTCCAGATCCTTGATTTGAAGCCTTTGGCTGCTTTCATTCTGGGACCCATATGCTAAGATGACTAAGAGCTGTCAACTTGGGCCCACATCCGGGAAAGTGGATCATCCCTCCGTGACGAGCCTGGGACTCAACAAGCAGAGACATCATTGTCACAGTGGGTAGCATCGCCCATAAGGCAGTGCAGGGTGACCTTCCTCAAGGGGCGCTATGGGATCCATGACAGCAGCAGACTAGCTGGAGTCCAGTCTGCTCCATGCCGGCCATTAGGAAAAGGTTTAGTTCTCCGGGTCAAGCGTGACTCTTGGACAATTAAAGAGATTAATATTTAGAGGAGATTATTAGACTACCTGATAATAAAGAATTGAGTTTCCAGTGATTAGTAAGAAAAGAATAAAAGGACCATAACTTCATTTGAATCCTTCTTTCATGTTTATGTTTTCAAAGTCCTGTCTTATTTCCAGAGTACTTCTTACATTCCCTCCAGACTTTGAAACTTGCACATTGCCTTGTGTGTGGACAAACGCTTCATACAGGGGTCAGAGAGGCTGCATTTGCAGGGGGCCCTCCAGAGCATCAATGGGGAGATGAGGGGAGACAGGTGTTCATTTTGAAGAGTGAGCATGTGAGTTACTTCCATTAGGAAGAGGGAAGAGGAAAACTAGAGCAAACTCATTTCCAGTGACATTGACATGACCTTCAATTGGGTGTCCCGAGCACAACTTGCTAAGGAATAAGGTGTTTATTATACAAACTAATTACCAACAAAAATCACTTTCACTGTCATTAAGACTGATTTTCCTTTCATTCTCTTTGTAATTGTGGTACTTTATTTATACTTTTAAAATTACGTAAGACTTTTTAATGTCATCTGACAGCAGGGAATACTCACTCTACTTTTTAAATTTTCATCTGACTAATGCTATTGTGAGTTGTTTTATTAAATATTTGAACTTGTGAATAGAGGAAAATGTTCAGATTCAGCAAAAATGGCTTTTCTACCAATTTTGGAGTAAATGCTCAGTTGGTTGGCAAGGACTGTACTGCTTCAAGCCTATAAAGTATATCTTTAAAGTAGTAGAGTTTGCTTCCCAGTCCTCAAAAAAAAAAAGAAAGAGAAAAAAAAAAGGCAAGAGAACTAGTTGAGAATGGACATGAAGTAAAAGAAGATTTTTCCTAATAAAGATGCTTTGGTTTAGGGGTTTGGTACATACTGGTCTGATCAGATGACTACTTTGAATCAAAGGTAAACAAGATTTTTATTTTTTTAACCATACTGTTGTGTGATTAGCTCTCAGATGACATGACTGAGTTATTGGATGAGGAAGAATTTTTTTTTAATGGGCTTTTTTTTTTTTTTTTTTTTTTTTTTTTTTTAAGAGCAGTTTTAAGTTCATAGCAAATTAACTGGAAGGCACAGCATTTGGTGTTCCAGATTTTGGCCATTTTAATAGGTGTGTAGTGGTATTTTGTTTTAATTTGCATTTCCCTGATGACATGATGAACATTTTATCATATGCTTATATGTATACTAGAGGCCTGATGCATGAAGATTCATGCAAGAATGGGCCTTCCTTCCCCTGGCTGCCAGCATTGCCTTCGCTCTGGCCTGGAGCCGCCTTTCCGCCTTCCCATGCTGCCCAGAGGCCTGGAGTGGCTGGGGCAGTGTGGAACGCCTGCATCGTCACCATGGTGATGATGCAAGTGTCCTGCCCTGCCCTGCCCTGCCCCCTGGCCACTCGGCGCGCTGCCCACAGGCCCACCATCTTTGTCAGGGTAATTTGCATCCTCACTCTTGATTGGTTGTGGGATGTCACGAAGGTACGGTCAATTTACACATTTGTCTATTATTAGTGTAGATTCTCTTTGGTGAGGTGTCTTTTAAGATCATTGGCCCATGTTTTAATTGGACTGTTTATTTTCTTGTTGAATTTTAAGAATTCTTTGTATATTTTAGATAACAGTTCTTTATCAGATGTGTCATTTGCAAATATTTCCTCCCAGTCTTTGTTGTTTGTCTTCTCATTCTTTTGACAGTGTCTTTTTCCATAGCACATGATTTGAATTCAAATAAAAATAATTTATCAATTTTTAAAATGGATTATGCCTTTTGTGTTGTATCTAAAAAGTTGTCTCCATATCCAAGGTCATCTAGGTTTTAGCCTATGTTACCTTCTAAAATTTTTATAGATTTTCATTTTATGTTTAGGTCTGTGATATTTTTTGAATTAATTTTTAGGAATGAAGAGTGTAAAGTCTACATTTAGATTTTTTTTGATATCAGTTTGTTCCAGCCCCATTTATTGAAAACATGACCTTTGTTCTGTTATATTGCCTTTGTGCCTTTCTCAAAGATCAGTTGATTGTATTTATGTATACCTATTTCTCGCTCTCTATTCTGTTTTGTTGATCTATTTATCCATTATTTTCCACATTCTCTTGATTCCTGTAGCTTTATAACAAGGCTTGAAGTTGAATAGTGCCAGTCCTCTGACTTTGTCCTTCCCCTTCAGTATTGTGTTTGTTATTTTGTGCTTTTTGCCTTCCCCTATAAACATCCAAATCAGTTGGTCAGGATCCACAAAATAACTTCCTGGAATTTTGATTGGGATTGTGTTGAAGTCCTTGTCTCCTAGGTGGGCAATGACCTCTCTTGCTGTCCTCCTCCTATTGAACACATCCCCTCATCTGACACAATTTCCTACTCCTCTCTTCCCTCTCCAAATCTTCCATTGCCACTTTGAAACTTCTGGACTCTTATCTGTCAATGTTCTTATACTCTGAATCTCTTTCTGAATATTCCTTTTACTACTTCGACTGAAGTAAATTAAGGGTATTCTATGAGGATACTACTTTTCTTTCTGTTCTTTTAAAATTAAGCTGATTATGGTTTTCGGTTTGTTTTCCCCCTCTTGTCCTAGGGCCAGGAGTTTGGTTATGTGTTCAGGTATTCTTAATTGCCACTTTCATATCATTCATACTCTTCCTTCTGCTTGGGAGTGTGGACAGGGTGGACAGATCTCCTGCTCTTTAAAGCTCCTATCATTTAACAAGGACCTCATCTTCCCTCCTAGTCAGACTCTTTTATGTATAGTCTTGTCTTTTCTTCATTTCTTTTTGCCTCTAGGGCCGTAGTATTTCTCTCTATCTCAATTCCTGGTTGTCAAGGATTTCAACATCTACATGAATAAAGCATCCAACAGTCTCTGGATTCTTTGGTTCTTTATCTTTTCCACTCCAGAAATCTTATTTGCAACTCAGTCAGAGGCTACACTCTAGAATTTATGACCACCTAACACTAGATAACCTCTGAAGTTACACAACAGGAAACAGCCTAATTTTCATCCACAGTTACCTATTTGTCTTGCTTTGTTTAAGAACTTCCATTTCTCCCTTCACTTCTTAAAAATAAAAAACAAAACAGGAAACATACCAAGGATTTCAAACCAATGATCCCATCATTTTCTCATTGTTAAAACATCCCTTAATTTCAACTGTTTAGTCATGAAACACTTGATTCATCATTATTGTTACTTTCTTAAAAATACTGTCTTTATCTTCCTCTCTTTTACTCATCTCAGATGGAAATTATAATCCATATTCTTGGGGTCTGCACCTGAGCAGCTGACTCTGGCTGAGGAAATCACACAAGTGAGCTAATAACTTTAGTTTTCCATACCTAAGCACTATGTTAAAAGGAGAATTGACTGCCTGGGAATCCGTCCATGTGTCTCTAACATTTGTTTTGATCATGGTCTAAGACAGTGGTTCTCAACCTTCCTAACATCGGGACCCTTTAATACAGTTCCTCATGTTGTGGTGTCCCCCAACCATAAAATTATTTTCGTTTCTACTTCATAACTGTAATTTTGCTACTGTTATGAATCGTAAAGTAAATATCTGATATGCAGAATGTATTTTCATTATTACAAATTGAACATAATTAAAGCATAGTGATGAATCACAAAAACAATATGTAATTATCTATGTGTTTTCCGATGGTCTTAGGCGACCTCTGTGAAAGGGTCGTTCCACCCCCAGAGGGGTCTCGACCCACAGGTTGAGAACCGCTGGTCTAAGATGATTATCCCAAAGTTCAATCTCTCCTCAAACCATCCCTTCATGATTCTCAGCTGATGACCTCCCTTGATATGTCCAACCAAATGAAGTCGTCAGATGTGAATTGCTTATCTGTTTTGGCATGGGGGGCCTCTTAATAAATACTCACCTCTCAGGTGTATATGTCTAAGATCAGACATTCGAGACTAAGAACATGCCTCCCTTCACAATGTCCAAGCTTCTTTTGTGTCCCATTCAACTTGCTTTTGGAGATAAGTGTCTGACAAAGGGGAAATGAAGTTTCTTTTTCATGGCATCAGGGGTTGGTGCAGGTGTTCTCTCCTCCATGTAGAGAAATCTTTGCCAGAGGAACAGATTTGGAGAGGGAATTGTTAGCACACAATGAGAAAAAGGCACCTGCGTGCAGGAATACGGCCTTTGGGGTGGGAAGTGGCTGAAGGTCAGCGCTAGCCTTTTGTGAGTTTTCTTCTCCAGCTGCTGCAGTACATTTTATACCAGTCCAGCTTCTCTGCAGATGCATTTCTCTACTGAGACTGGGCTTCAGTAACAATGACAGCAGGACTGGGCAGCTTCTGGTCTCCACTGATGATTAGAAGACAGGACTCTAGCTGACTTCAGGAAAAACCTACCAGGAAAAACAGCCACCAGACCGGGGAAGACTTTAACATTCTTCATACCATCAAACCTATGTTATACTTTGGTGCCATTTTGTCCTTTTAAATTTATTTAATTTTTAATTTTTATTTATATTTTTATTGATTTTAAAAAGAAAGAGAAGAGAGAAATATCTATTGGTTGTCTCCTGCAGGCACCCCCCACTGGGGATCAAACCCCAACCAGGATCTTCCTTCTTTTTATTTTCAATTGAGAAAGCATCCCTCTGCCTTCCCACGACTCCACAATTATATTAGACTTCTTTCCTCTTGCATTTCAACAGCCTCTGTCTAGTCACACTTCCTACTGCATCACTTATCTTAGCATCTCTGGTGAGTCTTTTCCAGTGTGTTTGGAGCATTCCTTAGTCTTTTCCACCTGAAAAAAAACCCCTTGACTCTGTATCTCACATAAGCTTACTTCATTAATTGTCCCATTTCTTGGTTCCTTATTACTATTATTTTAAGTGCCATCTTTCTCCCATTCTTCACTTTAGTGATCACTGAGTGTTCTGTGTATGTGTTTTACCCAGAGTCCACAACTAATAAAATATTTTATTATTTAAGCTCCTATCATACATTACATTGTGGAATAAAAGTTTCACTTGTTACTCAATTTCAAGATGGTCTCCCTCCGTAAAGTAAACTTCTATCCTGATTTGGGTGTGTCCTTTCATGCCCCTTTGTCGGTGTGCTTATTTGTTCTTAATTTGCCATAATGCTACCATTTTGCATATTTCATTGCACAATTATTTGATTAAACATTATGAAGACAAAAATCTGGTTTATTTTAGTTTGCATAGTATTTTAGTTATAGATAATCTGTACTGAAAATTTATGTTATTTCAACATTTTCTGGTTGATGTGTCATCATTTTTTAATTAAAATTTTAATTTGTTTTTAGCTTTCTTGAGGTATAATGGACAGATAAAGTTGTATATATTCATAGTGGTATGCACAGTGATGACTTGACGTATGTACACTTTGTAAAATTATTATCACAATCAGATGAGCAGATCCATCACCGCACGTAATTACTTTTTGGTTTTTATTTGCAGTTCTCATCTTTCCTCTCTAAAATCCTGAGGATTTAAATCACACAAATAACCAGAAATAAATTACACAAACATCTTTTACATCCTCATGCTTCAGTTCCTGCCCAAATGTCACTTCCTCCGATAGTATTTCCTGGCCTTGCTTATTTAGAATAGTGTCCTCTCCCTCCAGTTATTTCCCATGACATTTGCTACTATTATGATATCAGTCACAGTTAATTAGTTTATGACCTTAGCACTTTCAAATAAACCCAATGAAATTAGAGGTCACATCTTCCCTGTTTGTCACTGCATCTCACATCTTAGCAAAATCTATTGAATAAATGTTTACCTATATTTTATTTAGTCTATTTTTACATCTAGAAGGTGCAATAAGAAGTGACTACAATTACATCCTGGTTTCAGTTTTAGATAGAAATCCCTTTTCTATTTTACACCTTTTTTTTTTTAAATTAATGCCTTCGAAGGAGGAAATTGTACAAGAAAGTACACCTCCTATCTTCTATCCTAGAAGATCGTTGTGCATGTTGTTATTGGTTAGATTTCCATCCCTCAGAACTTTTTCACTAATCATTCTCCAAGTCCCATAAGGAATCCCCAAATATCTCAACCAAGGAAGCTCTGGCCCTTTTGGGCCTGCACCTTCCGGTGTCCTTGCTGTTTCCTGGGTACCTGGCCTATGATGCCTTGGGTAGATGTCTAAGTTCCTAAGTGTGAGCTGTGTATTAGCTTCCTACAGTAGCTTCGCCATCGTTTCATTAACCGTTTGCATATTGCCGGGCTTGGGTCGCTAGCAAATAGTTCATGATAATAAAAAGGTGGTGATGAACACCTTTGAACTTGAAGCTTTTTATATTTTCAGATTTTTACACAGTAGTGCAATTACTTGGTCAAAGATTGCCACAACTTATCTGATGCACTGGCTGACTGGAAACTTTATCATCCCCGACAGTGGCTTTTTATAATACAACAGCTATGATAATGATTCATCTCCAATTCCTGAGAAGTGGTACTCTCTATTTGCAAAGAACTTTACTATTAATAGGGCCATGTTTCCTGCCAAAGAGATAACCTTGTTAAACCTCATGCAGATGTCTTGAGCATGAACCTTTCATCTCTTTTAATATGGAGCCTTGCTTGTCAGTCCCAATTGGAGTGGGCTTTTCTGCCCTCGTCTTTTAGGGCACCCTCTTTGCTAGTGGAGTTCAGAAGCTGTTCTGCACACTGCTCCCCCTTAGGTTCCCTCCCCCTTGATTATAACTTGGGACAAAGAACACTAATGTACACCTCTTTTTGCTCCCAACATAGACTACCCTGTAGCCTTTCCAGACCATGTATAATCTACCATGGAAGCGTCGGATTTAAAAGTAGGTCCCTTTCCTCTCATCCTGGGATCCAAAATGGCAATCTCCCCCAACTAGACCTTTAGCAGAAAAAGCAAAGGTTCTGAAATCAGCATGGACCAGGAAGCCAAGCCAGTTTGTGTGAACTTCTGACAAGGCAACACATTGTCTAGGCAACACGTTGTCTCCTCCATAGAACTACAGGGTTGTAACACTAATAACAGTTCTGATTTATTGTGTACCATGTTTGCCAGGTTCTATAAGAAATAATTTTCATAATAATCTCAAATCCTTAAAATAGCCATATCCTGTTATTTTGATTTAAATTTTTAATATGTAGGTAATAAAAATGTACGTTTTACAGATTATTGTAAGATCTGGACTTGGTGAAAGGAGAGAAGGGATCGGCTTGGTTTTCTTCCCGCCTTTTCGTGGATCTCTGTCACATCTCTTACCTTCTCCAAGCTGGACCAGCTCTTTTTCCGAAGCAAAACTTCAACTTCTTGTCGAGATTAAAACGTCAACTTTTTTATTCAACTTAAAGCTCCCCTCTTACTCCTACCTCATCCCCAGGGACAACTCACATTTCATGTAGGCGTGCCTACTTTTGGCTGGGAGGAGGGCTGTGGTCGGCTTTTACATGATTTTCTCATTTTATTCCTCCATTTCTCGAACTCATATCTATCATCTCCAGAGTTGAAATAGGAGACAGTAGAATGCTAAAGGTCACCAAATATCTCACCTGACCGGGCAGCGTTAGTTAGACATTGATGGCCCCTGGGTATTACAGGTACACAAATGCCAACTGCTGGATGTTTCTTTCTTGGGCATTGCTGTGGGCTCCTTGGAGATCTCGCTGTAGCTTTTCCAGTAATAAACCCCAAAGCACATGTGACAGGGTCTGTAGGTGATGGCCTGTGGCCTCCTTTCCTTCCTCAGCCTCTTCACCTAACATCTCCAGCTTCTAGCTGCTGGAGCTGATTCACTCCTGCCAGGAAGTCTACGTGGATACAATTTTTCCTGGCTTTCTCTGACGGATCCGCTTGGCTTTCTAGGAACTCACCAATGCCAGCCCAGCTGTGAGAGGAAGTGTAGGGCTCTCACTACAGTTCTCTCTCCTCTGCCGACTATCAGGGCAGCTCTGGCCAGCTTTTCATCTTCAGACTCTAGCCTGCCCAACATCTGTCTCCTCAAATATTGATCTTGTCCTTTAGTACTAGTGGGCCACTGTGTTCTTCCCATAGGAGGTGGTGAAGAGCTGATGCTAGTGGAATCAGATGCTATTCTGGGAGTGAAATGGAATCAGAGGGTTGATGGAAGTGTGGGCTTGCAGCCAGGAGACCTGATTGGAAGTCTGACTTCTGCTGCCTTTAGATTTTGTGACTTCAGGAATATTATTGAATCATCCAAATCACAGTTTTCTCAACAGTATGTAATGTTGTGCAGATTAAAAAGAAAAATGGGTGTGAAAGAGATGTAGGCCATATAGTGCTATACAGACATGCTCTAAATTTTGCTTTTATTTTGATACTTGTCTCTAAAATTCACTCTTCCTCATGATTTTTAACAAGGGCCCCTGTATTTTTATTTGTATGGGAAATGACAAATTATGTAGCTGGTCCAAAGTAGAAAATCCAGGGTCAGGTGCATTGAAGTTAATATGGTATGAACTTTAAATAAACATTTATTTTTAAAACCACCCATTATATAATTATGTATATAAACAGATTATAATATTAATAGGTCTTATATTAACTTATATTCACATACTAAATATTCATATGCTAAATAAATAAATACTATTAATTGGGAAATAAACCCAGTTCTTAGCTTTTAAGGAACAATAGTAAGTATGTACTGTCTTCCCTCTTTTTACTTCTTAAATGTAAAATAAACCATATAAAGAGAAAATTATATGTAGGTTTCAAGTGTACATTTCTGTGATACATAGTCTGTATATTACATTGTGTGCCCACCTTAAAAGAGAACATTTCTTTTCGGGAATATATAAATGTACAAAGTAAGGAGTGTCAACCTTTCCATCCTAGTATCACTGTAAGGGAACAGCACTTAAATGTCGGGGTATTTACTTCCTTAAACTTCTTTTTCCTGGATTTCAGCTTTTTTCTATGCCTTTCAGTTTTTTTTCATGATTGTTTTTTAAAACATCTTTTGAATTCAGTCTTGTTATCTGTTCCTAGCAAGTTATCTAATTCATTTAGATGTTTATTTTAGTGCCGTAAAACGGTACTTAATATTCCCTTCATTAATGATTTTTATATCTAGGTTTGTATCTTGTTCCCATTCTTAATATTGTAAATTAGCACTTGTACTTGTTTAAGCTCATAGACAGTCTCTCTTTATAAAAAATTATTGAATTTATTGAAATGACATTGGTTAATAAAATTATTTAGGTTTCAAGTGTACAATTCTATAACACGTCGTCTATATATTGTATTGTGTGGCCACCAACCAAAGTCAAGTCTCCTTCCATCACCATTTATGCTCCTTTACCCCCTTCTCTCTCTCTCCACCCCTCTGGTAATCACCATATTGTTGTCTGTGTCTGAGTTGTTTTGTTTTGTTTTTCTTATCCCTTCACCTTTTCCACCCAGCCTTCCAACCCCCCTTCCCTCTGACAGCCGGGCTGTCCTTTGTATCTATGAGTCTGTTTCTATTTTGTTTATTAGTTTATTTTGTTCATTAGGTTCCACATATGAGTGAGATCATATGGTGTTTGTCTTTCTCTGACTGGTTTATTTCACAGAGCATAATACTCTCCAGGTCCACCCATGCTGTTGCTAAAGATTAGCGGTCTCTCTCTTTTAATGACCTATTTAAAGAGCTTCTAGAGAGGTTTAATCATCACTAATTCTCTAATTCTACAAGTTTTGCCTTTTAATATCTTAACTTTTGCTCTTATCATTATTGGTTTATTCATCTAGTTTTCTTTCTTTTTTACTTTTGCTTATTTAAAATTATATCTATTTTTTAGTTCCCTATTTTTCTGTCTAGATGTTTCTAGCATTTCCTCCTTTATTCTTAGAGTTCAAGAAAATTCCCTATTATATGTGTAGGTGAGGGTCTCCTCCAGGGTGAAGACACATTTTCTTCAGGTCTGGTCATTTGTCTTCTTTTATTTCTTTAATAATTGCTTTCACTACATCATCCCCTTCTCTCCTTACAGTGCCCTGTTTGCAGGTAATGGCTTCCCTAAATCTATCAGCCATGCCTGATCTTTTCTCTCATTCATTTTCTCTTTATTATATTCTGAAAAATGTGACTTGATCTTCTAAATGACAAAGTTTTTTTTCAGCAGTGTCCATTCCGACATGTACTGGTACTCTTAGTAGTTGATTTGTTGCTTTTGCAACCAAACTGTTATTTTCTTTTTCAATTACAGTTTGCATTTCACATTATTTTTATTAGTTGCAGGTGTACAGCATATACTTTAGTCATATACTTTACAGAGTGTTCCCCTTGTTATTTCCAGTTCCCAGCTGCCACCATAGTTTTTACATTATTATGGACCATATTCTCTATGTTGTGCTTTACACCCCCGTGATTATCTTGCACCTACCGATTTGTACTTCTTCTTAATTCCTTCACCTATTTCACCCAGTCTCCCCACCTCTTCTCTCTGCAACCATCAGTCTGTTCTCTATATCCATGAAGCTTTGTTAATTTCAATAATTCTAGTCATCATTTCCCACTCCTTTTTAGACTTGTCAGCTATTATTTTAATTAAATACCTGCTTGAATGTCTTAACTTGCTCTTGTCTGACATTTCAATATTTTCTATCTTAGCTTAGGTTTCTCTTTTGTCTTTGGAGTTGCTGTTTCTCTTCATCTATTTCTTGAGTATCGTGTCACTGTTATTGGCTCATATTTATAAAGATATAGGAAGACCAGTCTCAGTGATGATTCAGACGTTACCTGCTGTAGTGCAGACCCTATATGTCCTTTCTTCCGGCAGGAGCCCCTCTAAGAGTGAGAGTGATTACAGAGGCCAGGGGTAGCCACGTGCCTCTGTCCCTTGTACACCATCCATACCAGATGAACACTAGAGCAATGGTACTTCTAACCACATCTGGCATAGGAGGCTATAGCAGTGCCTGATGTTTTTAATGTACTTGATGACTTCATTACCAACTGCTCTACTTTTAGCCTTTGAAGGTAGATATAGGGAGTGTGTCCTGTTGAAGATGCAGTAGGTAGCAGGACCTAGGGGAGGGATTAATTAGGAAGAAAAATGTGGCGGGGCTCCTTTTTTTCCTAGTGGCAGCTCTGAGTTAGCCGGGGTATTGCCTCTTTCTCTTATTTCTTTGGACCATTTCTTGATGCATTCATATTCTTGTTCTTTACCCTGAATTTACATTAAAATGTAATCTGTTTTAGATGAGTTTTAATTGCTGGTGAATTCTTCAGTCTACAAAATTAGATAGGCAAGACATTGCCAACATACTGTACCCTTTATGGCTCTGAACCCCACCAAGTGCCTTTCTACATATAGTACAAATGGAAGTTGTTGGAAAAATGAAGTAAGCATTAGTATTTTGTGTGCGTTGTAGGAAAATAGACTGGAGACTTAAAATAGAATGTGAAAGACCCTATACCAGTGGTTCTCAACCTTCCTAATGCCGCGACCCTTTAATACAGTTCTTCATGTTGTGGTGACCCCCAATTTCATTGTTACAAATTGAACATAATTAAAGCATAGTGATTAATCACAAAAACAATATGTAATTATATATGTGTTTTCTGATGGTCTTAGGCGACCCCTGTGAAAGGGTCGTTCAACCCTCAAAGGGGTTGCGACCCACAGGTTGAGAACCACTGCCCTATAGGAACCTAAACTCAATCCTAGTCAGAAAGGAGCTTTATCACAGCATTTAACTAGGGGACCAGTACAGTGAGATTAATAATTTAGAAATCTTACTGTGTTCTCAAATGTTCTGTGAGAAAATGTGTCAGACATTACTATCTAAACACTGCTGTTATTGAGAGACTTGGCCTTAGTTTTGTTAAAATCCTTTTAAAGATCACATCTCATTTCCCAGTTGTATCAATTAGTTTCTTAAACATTAAAATAAGCACAATACAGCATTTAATGAACCCATTTAACATGAAATCTGAAGGTAGGCAGTTGAGGCACCCCACTGCCTTTTCCCTTTGGAACTGCCATTTCCATCGTATCCCTGGCCTGTCCCCTCAGGTCGACCAGATGGCTGCTGAAAATCTGAGCATCAAGTCTTCACACAGCACAGTCTAAAGCAGGGACAGGATCTCTTCTTCATGTAACCATGTCTTTACTTAAGGAAAATGAATTCTGCATGTCACCTTGTAGACTTTTTAGGAACTTTGGGCTTGAACTGAGGTACACATTTACCCCTAGAACAATCACTGTTTAGGCAAATTATGATTTATGCCTGGAGGCGTAATAGAATCCTTAATAGAATCAGGATTCTGGTAGCAGGTCAGAAGGGACAAGATGTCAGGTAAATGTCAAATTCTCTGTGATGCCAGTTTGGCTTCAGAATTGAAATACAGCTACTTGACCCGGCAGAAGAGCTACCTAATTATTTTCTCAGCTGTTGATTTTGATTCCAAATCCTTGCTGTCCTACTTTACCCTGGAACCTCCCTGGGTTTGACTGGCTCTCTGATGAGATGGTAACACCTGCATCTTTGGCTCCCTCTGACCCACCTGGACACCTACAGGCCCAGGCCCTCAACTGCCCCTGCCCCTGCCCCTGCCCCCTTGTTTCTAATTCCTCTGTCCCCAGCCCTATTCCATCATATCATTTAATACCTCATTTTTTGCTTCTCAGAGTCTTTACTGAGCCATAAAGAGTGGTGCGTATGTTTTAGTGCGAGCTGTTTAGGACATCTTGCAATTTATGCATTAGATTTGCCAACACCCTCTAGCAATGTTTTTTTTTTTCTGAGATTAATCATTCCAGTCCTGATTCCAAAGTGTTCCTCTTTTGACTAGTTGGGTCTGAGGCAGAACAAGAGCCTGCTACTAAATAATGAATCTTGGTCTTTTACAGCACCATGCAGCGGTTCTTTAAATGTTGCCTCCAAACCACAGCATCAGTATCGCCAAGGAGTAGGAGAGACATGTGAACTCTTGAGCCCCACTCCAGACCTGAATCAGAAATCCTTGAGGATGGTGCCCGGCAATGTGTTTAACAGGCCCTCCATGTGATTTTGGTGCACATTCAGTTTTGAGAAGCACAGCAGTAGAAATATTAGAAATCTGAGGTGCAGCAGTGTGATCATGGCTGTGGTTTTACACCTTTCTGAGCCTCTGTCAAAGTTAAAAGCAGGTATTGATGATAAGACACCTGATGAAGAGTAAGTGGGCAACTCCTGGTATTTTTGGAGCACTTGGCTTAATTTTTGTCATTTTTTAGGAACGTAATTTTTTCCTCATTTATTTTTCCTTCCTATCTTTCTGAATGTTATTTATAAAAATTGTTTTTTAATCACAATTTTGTGTTGATCCTAGCCTGGGAGGCAGATTGATTCCAATCACTCATCTGAAATGGATTTACACCTTAGGCTCCTCCCTGGAAAAGATCGATGGGTGTTGGGCACTAACGCTTTCCTGTCCTCTCCCAGCACCTTGACTTTGCCCTGTGTCACCGGCTTTGCTACCCTGCAACGCCCAGCTGTGTTGCCTTGACTATGCACTGGCTGTGCTTTGAGGAGGTAACTACAAAGGATTCTCGAGTCGCACGCTCTCTCCCCGTTCTCTCTTTCATCTCTTGATTGGGATTCGTACAGCTGGTATTTCACTTCCTTAAAAGTCACTTTTCTTCAGGGTGAAAACGATGCCGGAATATGCCAAGTTGCATGGCCCTGGGAATGCAATTGAGAAATATCACCGTCTGTTCGGATCCTGCCTAAGAAATGTGCTCATGTCGCTGCTGACGGCGGCTGCAAATGGTCACAGGCAGCGGCTCTGTGTGGCTTCACTTTGGGGCGTACGATGCCACAACAGAGCGCGGGCGTCATGGCTGGGCCTGCACATGTGTCCCCCAGCCATCCCGGCCCTGGCTCTGGAGCAGGTGCTGCTCTCTGCAGTATGGCGCATGGGCGATTCTTTTCCAAAAGCTTCTGGTAGGAAAGGCTGGCTATTTTCCCCCCTGAAAAAGCCTATTCTAGGAACTGGAACATAATAAGAGCAGCATTTCCTGCGCTCCTATTGTATGTAGACACTGTGCTGGGTGCTTTTAAAACATTGTCTTGCTTCTTTACCACAGTCCTTCAAAATAGATACGAAACACCCTTTGTTGGTGCGAAAACAAAGATTCTGAAAGCTTAACGGTTGTTCTCAAAGTCACACAACTATGAAATCTGAGCACTTTGTTACTTCCCAGCTCTCTGTTCCAGGGCCACTGCTGCTTTCAAAGGGACATGCTGAGTTCAGAGTCAAATGATTTGAAATGTACAGTGAACCCTTCCGTCCTGGAGAATGTGAATGTAGTGGAATTTGGGCTAAGGTCACCTGATTATGTACATGTGTGTCTGTGTGGGCACCTGTGCACCTGTGTATGTTTAAGATACTGAACTTGCTACCAGCTACAAGCTACTAATTATGAATACACTTTCTGTTGCTGACTTTCAGCTTATAGTCCTGCTGAATGTCAGAACCATTGTGTATCTGGCTGAAGGAGAGAGCAGATCATACATGTATTCATTGTTCACTGCTCAATCATTTATTAGTCACCAATAAATATTAGGCACCTGCCAGGCATTGCATGATGTGCTAGGAATACGCAGGTCAAGGACAGTCCCTGCTTCTGTGGGTCTTTGACCTTCCCCACGTCTTAAAGAAGTTGTGTGTTTTGCATCCAAGATGATCATGCAGAAGGTCTTTCACAGGCGTGGGAAGCAGCATAGCTGTGTCTGAGCTCTGCCATGTTAGCTAGATCCATGTCTGTAAAGTACTTTCTGAGTTTGTTTACTCATCGGTCAAATAGAAAATATAGACACTCATGCCGGTAACTTCTCAAAATGAAGATCAAATAAGATCATGTGTGGCAGGGCAACTTGCAATCTCCAAAGCATGATGAAGTATTTAATGTTAGTCTATTATTGATAACACTTTACTATTACTGTAATTAGTATCACTGATTTTTATAACAAGATTATGTAGGTAAGTGAATGAGCTTATCCATGCTCGTTCACTGTAAATGCAGTGAAATTTACTACTTCACCTTCTTTCCTCCGAAACTAAGGATGATTGTATTTTTCCTTCTATTTCAAAACGTTTGTTTGCTTAGATAACTCTCATCAGCGGTCCCGAAGGTGCCCTGTGAGAGCTGACTGAGAAGCATTGCATAGGGTTGGACAGACGGCCTGTGTCACTGAATAATGCAGAGCTGCTTCTGAAAGCTGCCTCTGATTTGCTGAAAGCCTTCTGGCTAGAGTTCAGTTTTCTTTAGTAAGGGGGTGGTGACATCTAACTGATGGAGTTATTCTGATGACTAAATGAGATAAAATATATGGAAATGATCAATAGGTTGTAAAACATAAAGATCTTAACTTATTTATTCGTATTAGAAGTTTTCAAAACATAGTCCTCAGAGGTGGGGATGGTGGATTTATTTTTTATTTTTAACTAACAGTTTTTCCTGCTTCAAGAAAATGCATGTAAATAAGAAAAATATAATTCAATTATTAGTTTATTTCATTTATAGAAAAAATTGTATTTATGTTGAAGCCAAGCAAAATTTGAGAGGCAACTTGTGACGCACCGGTGAGTGCTTCCCCCAATATTTGCAGAACCCATAGACCCACTCCTGGTTTTCCATCCCACTCTTGTCGGTGCATCCTTTCATGTTTTTATGTCCAAAAGTTTAATATAATTATCTTATTCATATCTGTTTTCTCACTGGATTATGACCTCCTTGAGGACAGCAACTCGCTCTCAATTATCTAGTTTTGGGGGCATGGAAACCATCCACGAAGTACCTGTTGCCTAAATGCATGACTTGCATCTACATATAAGAAGGGATTCTTTATTTTATTTTATTATATTTTATTTCTAACCATAAATGATGACTCACAAATTTGATTCTAGACACAAGTATCAAGGATTCCAATGTAAAATATTATATAGGTACTTAATATGATCTCAAAAAATACCTTCTGTACTTCTATATACAGATCAGTGAAAATGTTTTAAGGTAGGACTTCCTCGTATTTTTATCTCAAAAGATAAATGTTTATAAATAACGTTTTTTGAGAATGTTTCAATTAGCTTTTTAAGTTGAGTCCAACTTTAAGCTGACATATACTATAAAGCTGAAAATAAAACACAGTTTACAAAGCAAAGAGGAAACCATAGAGAAAAACAACTCTTTCCCTCTAAGGCTTTGGACCAGGCTACATCGATTTCTTCCTAATCTGAGTTCTTCCAACATAAACTCCTTTTTTGGGACTGACAACATGCTGTCATAAATGGCATTCATCTCATGGAGAATATTCAGCCAACTGTGATGGATCGGCATCTCCCTGAGGGCAGACACCCATTGTCCATGCGCCCCCTACAGCACATGCAGCATGACGCTATGCCTACAGAGGGACTCCTGCACCTTTGCTGCTCACTCCCCAAATACTGTGACCTACTGTGCTTCCTATCTTTCGAATGCTTATTTAATTTTATTCTGCTGAAAACATAAATATGCATTCCTTTTTAAGTTATATATTTTTCTCAGTATAAGGTCCAAGTCTAAGAAACTACTTATGCAAAGGCACAGAAACACACACAATTTAGTATGTAAGCAAGCAATTTGGTATTTTGAGTCAAAATTATAAAGAGGATTATAAAAGGGGAGAAAGGAGCCTAGGAAACGAGACAGAATGGGTTGGGTTCATAAATGGTCAAAATAAATGGACAAACAAAATAGATCCAAAGACACGGAAGCATGGAACAAACTGATGGTAGGCTTGTGGGTGGGGGGACAGGTGGGGGTAGAGGAGGTCAATGGGGGGAAAAGAGGAACATTTATAATACTTTCAACAATAAAGATAAATTTAAAAAATAAAATAAATGGAATAAAATATGCTAAGATGATTGATTTATAAGTCGTGAACCAATGTCTAAATTGATCAGATGACATCTTGTAATGGCATTTGTCTTAATCTGCTCAGGCTGCATAATAGAGTACTAAAGCCTGGGTGGCTTAACAACAAAAATTTAGTTTTCTCACAGTTCTTGAAGCAAGTCCAAGGTTAAGGTGTTAAAACATTGAGTTTCTGGTGAGGCCTCTCTTCTTGGTTTACAGATAGCCACCTACCTGATGTGTCCTCACATGACCTTTCTCTGGGCATGTGTGAAGAGATGGAGATGGAGAGAGAGAGATCTGGTGTCTCTATCTTCTTGTAAGGACCCCCACCCTATTGAATTTGAGCTCACCCTTATGACCTTATGTAGCCTCAATTAGGGCTTCAGCATATGGATTTGAGGGGAACACAGTTCAGTCCATAGCTGTATGTACATCCAGAGGGAATATATTGATTGTGTATTTTGGAATCTGAAATGGTTTGTACTGATCTACATTAAGTAACGTGCTATCAATTTAGGCCGATAGTAAAAACATGGGTATATAATCTTTTTATGTTTTTATTGTACACCAATTATTTCACTATATAGACCCATAAAAGAGATGAGACTTTGGCCACGGTCAGTCACATGGATGGTTAATGCCAAACAAATACTAAATAGCAGTGTTCTGACTCCTCCTGAGATCCTACTAACAACCCTGGTGTAGAGAAAAATGTATTTGCCCTTGAGATTCCTGCTAAGTGCTGACTCTTCTCCAAGTCCAGGTGTTGTCCTTGACTTTGTAATTATCTGCTATGTTTAGTCAGGTAACTTGCTTCCGGGATTTCTGAATTTGCCCCACACCCACTTCACCTCTACAATCTCAGGTGCCACATTTCCATTCAGGCTCCTGCCCTTGGTAATGGTGCTTCTGAGGAGAGTCAATGAACCATTGTGTGCACCTGAGGAGCTAAGCCAGGGATTTATGAAGTGTGGGAAAACAGAAGATTGGGAAGCGCTAGTACAAGTTCTCCTAATGATATGTCAGCTTCTTAATTATTTTTTATTCAAGCATGCCCACTGCCAACATAAGGACAAATATTGTTCCTTTGCAACTGCTCAAATTAAGTAAAAGGACAGTTCTGTTCCCAAATACAGAAGACTGTGAAGGTTTAGCTGGGGATATGCCAGCTCTATGGCCTTCTACCCAAACAGATACCTTTCAGACATGTGGGATTTATCTCCAAGATGGTCCACATATTTGGTCAATGATACAATTTCATCTGTAGACAAAACTTACAATCACAGAGTGGCTGTGTTTGTTTACCCTAATTACAATGGAGCTGTCACTAAAGAAACTGAGCTGAGAACAAGGAACTTCTAAAAACTGTAGATATACTTTTATCTCCTATTCAAGAAATAAACAGGCCCTAACTGGTTTGGCTCCATGGATAGAGTGTTGGCTTGCAGACTGAAGGGTCCTGGGTTTGGGTCCAGTCAAGGGCATGTACCTTGGTTGTGGGCACATCCCCAGTAGGAGGTGTGCAGGAGGAAGCTGATTGATGTTTCTCTCTCATTGATGTTTCTAACTCTCTATCCCTCTCCCTTCTTCTCTGTAAAAAATCAATAAAATATATTAAAAAAATAAATAGGACCATAAAAATTCTCTGTATTATTACACTATCCCAGGGTCTTATTTTTTAGTATGACTCTCACTAAATGTTAAATTCTCATTAAATATTTTCTGAATACATACTATGGGCTAAGCAATGCGCCTGGTAACTGTTGTAGAGTTTAATAATTTTGCTTCCAGAAAATCTTCGAGTCTGTGAAAAGAAAGCAATGGCACTATCCAAGGCCACAACTTACATTTTTAGATTAGATTCCTTGGGAATATTCATTGGCCCGGTTTTTTACATTTCTCTCCTTCATATTAAACTCTCCTTATTGGCTGGCTACTTGTTTGTGGATTATGAACAAGCACACATCTGTTAAAGGGTCCCTTAATTAATATCCCATTTTCTCTGAGACGCCATTCCATGCTATTCCTTCTCTTTGCATACAAGTTCCTCCACCAAACCATTGTCTCTATTTCCCGAACCTCCATTCAGTTTGTCCTCATTGGCAGCTTGGCTTTGCCTCCATAAAACACCTTTATGACATTATGAAAATGCCATCAGTGGCTTTGTGATTGCCAAATCCATAGGGCTCTTTTCAGCTGCGGGCCCTTCTCTTCCCCAGTGGCCTTGACACCACTGGCTCCCCTTCTTGACCCATTCATTCTGTGGCTTCCCTGTCTCTGTTGATCGATTCTTCTCCTCTCTCTGACATTACTTGTAGGCTGCTTTGCAGGAACTTCTCTTTTTTTATTTTGATAGAATATATGGCATTGTCTTGGTATTTATTTCCCCTGCCTCTGCTTCATGACTGGGCCTTCTATTATAGCTTGAAATTCAGGGAAATGCAGATGATTCTCAAATCTGTTTTCTCAGCCCAGACCCCTTGATCTCCAGACTTATATACTCATCTGCCTCGGAGAAATGCCAAGTAAGTGCTTCATAGCACCTCACATCTGCTCAGCCAGGTGCAATGTCTACTCTTCCTTCTGGATCCCTGTCTCTAGTGACTATCCCAGGAACCAATCAGACACCTCATCAGAGATTCAGGAGTTGTCCCCTCATTCTTCCTCTCTCGAACACTCCTCTGTAATCAATCCAAGCAGTCACCTCACTCTGGAGATTCTATTTAACAATTCTGTGTACAGATATAATCATTTCTATTGTAAGAGCCTTCTAACTGGCCTCTCTCCCTCTCTGACACACACACACACACACACACACACACACACACACATATACACACACACATTAGTCTTGTTCTCCTTTTTATTCACCTGGCACGAGTGGATCTGTTCATAACACAAATCAAATTACTCTCCTGGTAGCCCAGCCGGCGTGGCTCAGTGGTTGCGTATTGACCTATGAACCAAGAGGTCAGGGTTCAATTCCCAGGCAGGGCATATGCCTGGGTTGGGGGCTTGATCCCCAGTTTGGGGTGTTCAGGAAGCAGCTGATCTATGACTCTCTCACATCATTGATGTTTCTATCTCACTCTCCCTCTCCCTTTCTCTCTCAAATCAATACAAATATTTTTAAAATTTTACTCTCCTGGTTAATTCTATTCAGAGGTCTCATTGTTTGCACACTTAACCTAAATTCTTGAGCACGACATGCAAAGGACCACATCATATATACTCCAGACCCTATTCCCGGCCTCCTCTCTTCCCCCAGTCCCATCCGATTGCTTGTAGTTTCTGCTTGCACATATGAATGCATGTTTCTCATCGAATGCCTGAGCTAATGTTTTCTTCCAGAAAGGCTCTACCCTTATACCCGGCCTCTTAGCTGACACTTATCTTTCAAGACACGTTTTTCGATCTCTTTCCACTTCAGGTAGAATTGCTCTTATTCCTCCACCATAACCTATTTATTTATCAGTGCACCCATAATATTGATTGACCAAATGCCTTTATGCCTTAATCTTCTCCTGGGATCTGTGCCTTTGTGTATCTAAGCATGGTGCCTAGAATATAACAGAAGGTCTGTAATAAAACATAGTTGAGTCAATGATCAGATAAATGAAATTCACAAATACCAAAAAAAAAGGCAGGACTTAATAGAAATGATTGGAGAGGAATAGAAAAATGCCCCATGTCTAAAGCACAGCAGAAAACAGAAGTTTTGGCAAGAGGAAAGATTTCAGGAAAGAAAGGCAATTGCCTCAGGTCTGTAGAAGAATGGGAACCTAGAATGAGGGTGGTATGACACCACAGTGCGGCATCCTATCTTTTATTATTAACTCATTGCACAGGTATAGAGTGAAGAAAAATAATTCCTGGCTGATGGAATTTTCTGTTTATTTTGTTCTGTTTTGAGTTTTTCTCCACTTGTGCAGTCACGGTTTCCTGACAATTAACAATAAAACATCTACTTCCTGTTGCCCTATGTAATTTACTGTTTTTATTAGACATTTCTTCTCAAACCTTTGTTGCTATAAATACTTTATTAGTAGCTGAAGCCAGAATTCCCATTGTTTTTCCAGAAATTATTTGTTACTAGAAAATATTTTTTGAAATCCTCAGAAAGGCGGAGAAAAAGCAACAACATCCGTGTGTATGTTTTTTCCCTCTATCTTACCTTTAACTGCCTCCCTGAGATAATGATGGAACACATCTGCATTAGCAAAACATCTGTCTATGTTTCAAAGACATAGTGCCCTTTGGAATCCAATTGTTAGCCTAATTATGAGAACGCTGATGACGTCACCTTTGGATGAGACAGAATGAGTTAGAAGCTTTTGGGCTTGCCTTGCTGCCTTTAAGCCTCACATCGAAACTGAGAAGTAGTGGTGGCATTTCCTTCACAGGGATGAGAAGACTGGGACTGAAGTTGATTTTCTTACATAAAAATACAGAAGTAGTAAACGGTAATACTGACTTGAATTCAGACATTTTTCACTCAATATTTTATTCAGAATGGTGTTCTCTTTACCCTTCTGTTATTTCTCTTCTAAAACATTTTTGCAATAGGGCTATTATAGTTCAGCTAATTTGTGCCAGTTGTGAGGAAATATTAGACAGTGGTTGCATATATATAAAATATTTATTATATTATATTATTATAATACTAGAGGCCTGGTGCACAAAAATTTGTGCACTGGCGGGGGGGAGGTCCCTCAGCCCAGCCTGTGCCCTCTCGCAGCCCGGGACCCCTCGGGGGATGTCCACTTGCCAGCGGGGAGCAGACCTAAGCTGCAGTCGGACATCCTTAGTGCTGCTGAGGAGGCAGGAGAGGCTCCCACCACCACCGCTGTACTGGCAGCCATCAGCCTGGCTTGTGGCTGAGCAGAGCTCCCCCATGTGGGAGCACACTGACCACCAGAGGGCAGCTCCTGCATTGAGCGTCTGCCCCCTGGTGGTCAGTGTGTGTCATAGTGACCAGTCATTCCCAGTCTTTCTGCTGTTAGGGTCAGTTTGCATATTACCCTTTTACTATATAGAAAAGAGGCCTGGTGCACAGGTGGGGGCCGGCTGGTTTTCCCTGAAGGGTGTCCTGGATCAGGGTGGGGGTCCCGCTTGGGTGCCTGGCCAGCCTGGGTGAGGGGCTGATGGCTGTTTGCAGCTGGTCACACCCCCTTCAGGGTGGGGGTCCCCACTGGGGTGCCTGGCCAGTCTGGTTGAGGGGCTGAGGGCCGTTTTCAGGCTGGCCAGCTACTGAAGCTCCCAGCCTCTCCTTTTTTTCTTTTTTTCTTTTTATTCTGGGATGTATTTACCTTCTATAATTGAAACTTTGTTGCCGTCACTGGAGCTGAGAGTGGGCTCCTGCTCGCTCCAGCTCTGAGGCCACGGCCTGCTGAAAGCAGGTATCTGGGGTTTGTTTACCTTCTATAATTGAAACTGTTGCTTTCGGAGCTCAGAGCCGGGCCACGGCAGGTGGGGAACCTTGGCTTCCTTCATCACTGGAGCAAGCAAGCCTCCTGCTCGCTTCAGCTGTGTGGCTGCCGGCCGCCATTTTGGTTGGGTTAATTTGCATATCGCGCTGATTAGCCAGTGGGAGGTATAGCAAAGGTATGGTCAATTACCATGTTTGTCTATTATTAGATAGGATGTTTTATATTATATAAATCAATCATATATATACTATATATATCAATCATTTCAAATTACTGATAATTCAGGTTATGGCTCTAGCATTACAATATAAAATAATAAAATACAATAAAAAGCAACAGGAACTTTTGATTAAAACTCAAAGGAAAGCCCAGCCAGTGTAGCTGAGCAGTTGAGCATCAACCCATGAACAGCTTGGTCACAGTTTGAGTACCTGTCAGAGCACATGCCCGAGTTTCAGGCTCTATCCCTAGTGCAGGGGTGCAGGGGGTTCAGGAGGCAGCTGAGCAATGATTTTTCTCTCTCATCGATGTTTCTATTTCTCTATCCCTCTCCCTTCCCCTCTCTCTAAAAATCAATAACATTTAAAAAACTCAAAGAAAATACTTGCTTCTAAAGGCGAAAGAGGAAAATATTCCTCACTGTAGCAGGAAAATGAGATTTGCTATGAATATGTGTTTGTGTATTCATTTATTAGTTTCTTCATTTATTCATTTATCCAAGAGACAACTTGTATAAAAAATATTATGTGCCAGATATCTGCTGGTTCTAAATGAGCCACAAAAATAACTTGATGGTGATCTGTTTTTTAGGGGTTAATTATATCGTGACAGGTTGAACTTAATTTAGAATCTTGTAGCATACACAAATTATTGCAAAGGACTAATTGTAAGACTATTTTGAGGATGAGATCCATCATATGACAAAGTCCTATTTTTAATGAGGAATTTCAGAGGTCAGACCAGAAAACGTGTCATTTCTCCTGAGCAACTAGCTTCTTCTTTTCACCATAAGACTAAATTTGGCTGCTATATTTATACTTCTACCTTTAATTTATTAGTCTTAGGGACAGATTACTTTGGCCACTAGGAAGCACCAATAAAAATGTATGATTCACCTCCGTGAATCACACACCATTTTATAGTTCACATTTTGGATATTAATTCCTCTGTTGGTATCATCATAGTTTTCTACTTTTACTTTGCCTCCATTTCCTTATTTTTAACAATATTGTGTTTTATGTCAACATTTCCATAAGCTATTTTGAAGTATTTTTCTAAAAATATCCAAGAACACAGCTTACATATTTAAACTAGAGAATGAGTGAGAGGGAGGAAAAAGGAAGATGGAGACACAAAGGAAAAAACGGAGAAGAGAGATTTTTGGATTCATGATGGTCAGAAATAATTTAGCTACATTTAGCCCAAAAGCAGATAAGAGTTAGGGCATCTTGCAGGTAAGAGGTCGGGCATCTTACCAATGTGCTTACGTGATGCTCACCTGCTTTCCTCTTGGGCTTTTTTATAGACAAGAAAATCTTTGCCCCCCTCCTTCCAAGACAGCCTGGGGGAAGCTCCGATTCTCTGTAGCTTCATCCTCCCGTTAGGTGAAGCTGGCCTCTGGCAGAAGTTTCATTTCCAAATTCAGATCTCCGAGTTTTATTTAGATTCATCAACACAGGGGGAAATAAGTAGCATTTTCTATTGTGTTTCCCTTGGAGACGGCATAAAGCTACAAACCCAGTTGTAGAATAAGAGGTGTTAACAGGATCTGGGGGAGAGGCACCCAGTTTGAAATTCAGAGGCAAAGACAGGCTCGCCGGGCTGTTTCCTCTCTCACATCTTCATTACCCACCACACTGTGACATTACTCACAAGGATTAGCATCACATGCCGCTCTGACATCCCGCCCGGCCCTTCTTTCTCTCTAGAAATAAATGCTATTGATCAGCGGTGGCGACATCTAAGGCTGGCAGAAATGCATGAGCTTATTAAGTTTCTTTAATAAAGTTGAATATAATCTGGAAAGAAGAGTTGGTTCCCTCTGGATTTATGGTCATTTATATTTTTCCCCTTGTAATCTTCCATTTGTAACATTTCATTACACACCGTCTAATGGGGTTTGGGGATAGTTTTGTTTGGTAAAGGATTTTGGTCCTGCTGTTTTCCCCCCAATCATTAAAACCTCAGTGGAAGGCCTACAGGGAAAGATGCGAAGTGCAGCTGTGGCTAGCTACAGGCTCAACATGTGGTCAATTATATCTGCTGTAATTTATGAGGTGATCTGAGACTGAATTTCGGATCTAAAGAGTCTCACCCCTTCGTGTCCTTATGTCATCCTTTTTCTCTCATATCTCTTAACTTTCTTCAAGGCCTTATTTTCCTTATAGTTTTTTGAGTGCAGGCATCTCCTTGAGTTTCAGCCAAT
This sequence comes from Myotis lucifugus, assembly GCF_000147115.1. Classification (NCBI taxonomy): domain Eukaryota; kingdom Metazoa; phylum Chordata; class Mammalia; order Chiroptera; family Vespertilionidae; genus Myotis; species Myotis lucifugus. Next base: position 967,691 of record NW_005871213.1, on the reverse strand, counting down.
GTATCCTAAGTGGTTTCTCGGCCAACAGACTCTCTTTGCCCTCTCCCTCTGCCCTCCGCCATTCATCTGTCTTCTGCAGCCCACATGATCTTTCTAAAATGCGAATCCTCCCATATCGCCCTACTACTTACATTGTCCAGTGACTTCTCGTTACACTTAAGCCGAAATCCAAATTCATTACCAAATACATAAAGCCTCCCAACTGTGATAATGCCGCACCTGTCTTTCACTGTGTTCACCGAGCCATTCTGCCCTGCCCACCTCTCACCTCACCCTTCAGGTCTGGTAAACTCCTTACCGTGTTCTTCAATGTCTGTGTGGCTGTGCCCATGACACCACATTCCTCTTCCATGCAGCTGACCTGTATGTACCCTGAGAGCCATTTCCCCTGGAATTCCTTCTTGCTGATAGTGTCTCGCCCATGAGTGTCTTTGCACCAGTGCCTCCACTCAGCGCTTAAACCACATTTGATCACAATATGCAATTCTTGAGTTTTTAACCACGATTCATTAGTGCTTTGATAGACAGATCCTGTCTTTTGTTTTACATTCTCTATTATTTTGTATTACTTTTAGTTATACCACATAGTAGTCAATCATACATATATTTTACAAAGTATTTTCCCCAATATTTCCACTACCCTCCTGTCAGCATACATAGTTATTACAATATTACTGACCACATTCCCTATGTTGTGCTTTACAGCCCCATGACTGTTCCATAACTACCAGTTCGGACTTTTGTAATCCCTTCACCTGTGTCTTTATAATTCCTCTATCTGCAGTTTCTGCTCCTGTGCCTGCCACAAAGTAGCTATTTAATAAACCTCTATTGAATCATCGAGTGAATAAATGAATAAATAAGTATATGACATAAAATCAAATGGGGTAAGCCCTGGCTGTGTGGCTCAGTTGGTTGGGCATTGTCCCTTGTACCTTAAGGTTGCAGATTTGACTCCAGGTCAGGGCACATAATTGGTTTGTGAGCTGGATCCCCAGTAGGGGACATGCAGGAGGCAGCCAATCAATATTTTGCTTTCATATCGATGTTTACCTCTCTCCCCATCTATAAATATATATATAATGGGGCAAATAGTTTAGAACTGGTACTGTCTGTCAGAGAGCTCTCTGTTTCAGAAAGCAATGATTGTGATGTCAGAAAAACCAAACCTAGATGACATGGTATATAGGTCTGTAAGTCTTAGAACTTTACATCTAGAAAGGGCCCCAGAAATTCCCTAAGGTGTTTCGATGCATCAAGTTCAAGCTCTTCAATGGATAGATGCAGAAACTGAACCCTGAAAAGGTTCAGGGCTCCCTGGGGTCACAGAGCTAGAGCACAGGTATTTTCATTACTGTTGATGCGTGATTGTGAAGGGCTACTTTTTCCTCCCCAGAACTACAATGGTACATGGTAAGTGTTATTTTCCTAAAAATATCTATTGCTCAGAAACCCATATGGTAAGAGGCAGGAGTTCTAAAAGAAGACTGTTCAAACCACAGGGTTCTCGTAGTTAAGTTTCCAAGTTTTTCTGGGGAGAATTTCAACATTTCTCTGAAATGTACTCTTGACTCATCATGAGTTAAGAATGCGTTAACACCCTCAGAAAATGTAACCAAGCAAATGTGTTTCACCTGGAGGTGTGTAGTCTAATTAAAAATGAATAAAACCTAAATATCTCAGTTTGTTCCTGATATTTTTCCTTCTATTCTGAATAGAGTCCATTTATCTACTTTGGACTTTGCATCAAGTATCAAATATCAGAGGACAGTTAATTTTCCCAATTCTAGAAGGCCGTAGGGATGATTTTAAATAGTTCTCCCAGCTCGTTAATGATAATATCCAAGGCCCTACAGAACTTATTGGCATGTCTAATGTTATAATAGGCATTAGGCATTACCTCTCAACAAGTTCACATCGATTTACTGGAATATCAAGTTGGCAGAAATGATTACACCTGGAAAGTTGATGTTGATAGGAAACTCCTATAGACAGTCACATATTTCTGTGCCCAGTAACAAATGGAAATAAAAAAGAGTTAACCATTATAGAATATATGTCATTTATTTGGTAGACATTTGCTTTCTAAAAATGGTGTCCAAAAAACCCCGCACAAAATCAACGAAACCTCCTTTGGTTATAACAAGGTTGATGCCTCTTGGTGGAGTGCAATCCCCTCATTTCTCAGGTTGACATTCTGGAAAAATCCTATGGGAGGGCTGGAATAATAAAATTATATAGTGCAGGGGCTGACCAGCAGACCCAGAGCGACAGATGAACGATTACTCTGACACACCACTTGCTGTGAAAGAGAGAGCTAAGGGACTGCCTGGCTAAAGGACCCAGACAGCCTTGATCGCCTGCCTCCTTAGGCTTTTATTGTAGCAGCAGTTTGAGATAAAGTTTATCTTTTAGATACAATCAATAGGGTAAGTAATCTTGGGAGGACACATTTGTCTGCAGTGTTCTTAAGCAAGGACACCTAAAGATTAAGCATAGGATTCCAGTAAACACCGGGGTTCTGCATGTGCTCAGACTTGTTTGGAAAGGTCAAGGAATAATTAGGGGCGCCGCCTTCGGCACTCCCCTAAGTTGGAATTCCTATAAATAGGGCAGGCCACCTTCAGCACTCTTCCCTTATCTCCGAATATCCTCCTTGCAAATTTTCCAACCAAGTCTCCTGTGCTCCCCAACAATATAGTCTCCAAGTGTACAATTCTATAGTACATCATCTGTATATTGTATTGTGTGTTCACCACCCAAAGTCACGTCTCCTTCCATCACCATTTATCACCTTTTTACCCTCTTCTACCTCCCCTTTTCCCTCTGGTAATCGTCATGCTGTTGCCTCTGTCTATGAGGTTTTTTTTATTTGTTTGTTTTTGCTTAATCTCTTCACCCTTTTCTCCCAGCCCCCCAAACCCTCTCCCCTCTGACAGCTGTCAGTCTGTTCTCTGTATCTATGAGTCTTTTTCTATTTTGTTTGTTAGTTTATTTTGTTCATTAGATTAAATTAGTCAGAGAAAGACAAGTACCATATTATTTCACTTATATGTGGAATCTTATGAACAACTTTCTTTAATTCTGCTGTAGACACAGTGATCTGTCAATCAACTAATAATTTATAACTATTCCCAATTTCATTAAAAGAGAGGATCATCAAAGTTTTTCATAGAAATCACACTATTCAAAAAGCACCACTGCTCAGTATATACAAGATATTGGGCTTTCACTACCTGATGTATAGAGACTATGGATCTTCCAGAAATGCAGCTTCCAATAAAAATGTCATATAAGAAAATAATACTGGGAGTTATAACCTGTATCTAATTTGATTTCTTTTGCCAAATGGCTATATGCCCTTGATTAAATCATTTCACCTTTCTAGTTCTCATTCCTTATCTTTAAAATTGGGGGAGAAAACATAGTTAAATGTGTTCTTGGGACTCTCAGGCTTCTTTAAAGTTGTCTTAGGACCAGGGTGAAAAGCCAGTTCTGCTGTAATCAAGGCTGATTATGCTTCTCTTGAAGAAAGTAGTCCTAATCTGCCATTTATATGCTTCCCTGGCAAATTATTCAACTGAATTTGCCTCTTAAATGCTATCAACTTAGTGAACAGTTTGAACGTCCAAATTTTATGGAAATGAGCACTTTCCTTAAACTGGAGGCATTTTTCTGCTAGGCTGCATTGTTAATTTAAGGCTCTTTAGAAGTTCCAACTCAGGTAGCTTCCTTCCTTCTGTGATTGATTGGTGCTGGTTGAAAATAAAATTAGCAGGTGTCCCCCAACTGTGAAATGACTCATAAGGAAGGTTCGAAGTGTTCTCTTTCCAAAAGTTATTTGGTTGGGGAAGTGCTTTATACCTTTTAAAATATCTTGGATGAAATGTCCAACCCACTTAGAATGATGTAATGTTAGAATTAGAAGATATTTTACAAGCATCTTTTTATGGATGTGAAATTGGAGGTCCTGATGTATTGGACAGGGTTAGCAGACCAGTTCTACAGTATGATAAGCTCTTTATTAATAATCACTCTTATGTTTGCATAATATTTTAAAGTTTAAAGAGCACTTTATTATATAACACTTAATTTCATAAGCATGGTCAGCTAAAGAGGAAGACAAGACAGTTATAAATGTCTTGTTTTATGTTGCAAAGATAACAATTAGCAAAGTCACAGAGAGAATTGAGACTTTCTGCATCAGACCAGTGTTATTTCTACTCACTGATCTGCCTTAAAATTTTGACTTTAGTCATAAAAATAATAAAATATTTGATGCTGTGTTTTGTTGTTGTTTTTTAGCTATTTCTTAATTAGCTTGCCCCTCTCTAATAAAACTATTATCAACAGAGAGTTACAAAAATTATGGTATGGGGAAGAGTCTGGTCCTAAAACAGTACAAACAGAAGTTTAATATGTTGGTATGCTTCTTCCCATATTTGTTAGTTGAATGATCAGTAATAAGTGATTCTGGAGCAACCTTAAGAGTCAACAATCCTATATGCCACAGGCTTCTGGATGTTGTAAGGGAAAATAGTTTAGCTCTCCTCTGCAACCTCACTGAACATTGTGTGAGTTCATCAGATTATTAGACTCCTGGTCAATAGGTCTTATGGGCACAGTCATCACTCGGGATTGCTAAGAGACTTTTGAAACAGAACAGGCATGGCTCGTTCTACCGTCTTTCTAACACTTTGCCAGAGGTGGTCAAAAACAAAGGTACCAAATAATAACTCATAAACAATCCATTAAGTCAGCCAATGGGATATGTAAAGTGGAGCAGAGCTTTACCTGGGCATAGATACCCTCATGAGCCATGCCACGTCCATGTTAGATATGTAGCAGGCATCCTAGGAAGGGAAGAAGGAAAGGACAATTGACGGGAAGAGAGCTCTTACACGCCAGATGGGAAGTCACTCCATGTCTAGCACAGACCCCGCAGCATGAGATGATTACTAAGCAAAAGAAAGAAGGAAAAGGAGCTACAATCCCAGTGAAGGACAGAGAAGGCTCTTCTCTCCACCCTCACCCATACCCAACTGTCTCTGCAGCTATTCAGCCTGTGTGGTGTGTGATCTGGGATTGCAGAACCACCCCACCCCCTCATTCCAGAGAGGCTGTGTTTCCTCGGAGTCTAGAAAGACCAAATTCATGGTTTCCATTCCCCTCCCCAGTAGGTGCTTTCACGGCTCTCCAGAGAGGCCAATGGGGAAGAACATCACTCCACATCTTATGGTGCCATTGTAATTTTATATTTGATTTGGTGATTGTTTCTGTATCTAATTGGACTGTCAGCTCTGTAAGGACAGGGGATGGTGGCTGTCTTTTCTCACCACTCTCTCCCCCAAATTTCTCCTTTTCCTACTTATTTGGTATGTGCTGTTGGTCCTGGCACTGGCCTCATCTGAGTTCTGCTTTCCTAGAGAAAAAGCTGGTGGCTTGCTGTGAAGATTAAATGGGGGAATGTCTGTGATGCCCCTGGAACTCAGGGGAACCCCCTCCCTCCTTTTTCCATTCTTTTTCATTCTAAATAAAATTACTCTAAGCTGATATATGTTATAGAGTGTATAGCAGGTCCCCAAACATTATTGCATCCAAGTCTCATAACAGTTCTGAGAGGTATGGAGAGAAATTGGCATTGTCACCATTTTATGGTTTAGGAAATAGAGATTCGATAGGTTTATGTGCAGCCAACTCAAGGGCCAGAATTCGGCACCATGAATCTTCACGGTTTAGTGTTCTTGCAGCTAAAACAGCACCACTTACCAGCATACAGGAACCCCGTTCTGTTCACTTGATCATCGGGAAAACAGCAATCTCATTCCCCGTGGGCCCGAGTCTTCTCATGGCAGTGAATATTGAAATGCTGCATCAGGTCTTACTTGTGAGGATGAAATGATACATTATATTCAGATCCAATGGGCGTTCAAGGAGTTAAGTGCTCAAAAAAAGTTAACTTTTCCCCTTTGCTTGCTCACCAAATTAAAAGATCATAGTCTTTACTTTGTTCACAGATAAAAGCTGTAATGAAATGGAAACGTATATGTCTTTAAATGACTTGGAAATAAGTCAGTTAACAAATATTTATTTTTGGAGGGAGATAAATTGAGTGGGCTAGTCGGGAGATAAGGCTTTGGGCTCAAATCCTGCCCTGGCACTAAACAACTTTGGAATTTTGCAAGCTCTTCAACACACAAACAGTGTTGTGTGTTTGTGTGTGTGTGTGTGTGTGTGTGTGTGTGTGTGTGTGAGAAAAATGTAATGAAGTATCTAGGTAGCACTTGGCACAAACAAGAATTTTATAAATGCTGGTTATTGCTACTCTTACTGCTATTACCATAGCTACTACTGCTGCTGCTATCTCATCATCTCTGTTATTATCATTATTTTCTATAGACAGAAGGAACATTTGTTCAGTTTTGTTCTGAAAATTATCAGAGCATTAACCAGTGTGTTAGTTTCCTAGGGCTGTCATACAAGGTTCCAAAAGCTAGGTGTTCTAAACCAATAGGAATGCAGTGTCTCACAGTTCTGGCGGTTAGAAGGCAGAGATCCGGATGTTGGTTGCTCTCTGCACTGGCTGTAGGGGGGACCCTGTCCTTGCATCTCTAGCTTCTGGTGTTGGCAGGTATTCCTTGTAGATGTATCACTCCAATCCTTGCTTCTGTTGTCAAATGGCCTTCCTTTTGCTCTGGATCTTCACATTGTCTTCCCTCTGTGCATGTCTATTTCTGTGTCCCTATGAGGACAGTAGTCACATTGGATTAGGAACCCCCCAAATGGCTTCATCTTAACTATTTACATCTGGAGCAACCCCGTTTCTAACGGGGGTCACATTCTGAGGCACTGAGGGTGCCTTCATCACATTTTATGGAGATACGATTCAACCCATAATAAGCATCATCTTTGACAAACAACTATAGGTCTATAGTCAGTGATTTCATAATTATTTAGCCACTCAGGTGATTTGAACTTTGTTAGCTAAAATTTAAGCCTTTTCCTATTATATTGATTTCTGTACTTATGAAAATCAAACCGATCTCTGGGGAGTTCATGGAAATCACAGGATAGAGTCTTCAGATTGCACAAGTAGCCGTGAGAGATGTCTGCACAATTGTAAACAAAGAGGAGAATACGTTCTATCTTCATTCAGGAGAAAGGTTTGTTCCCACTTAAACTCCAGCAGATACAAAATTTCAGTCACTGAGTCGAGGAGCTGAAAGGTAAGTTTCCACCTGACATCATCATGAGAGGCGCTTGCAATGAAGAGAGTTCGGGAAGAGAAGTGGGATCTGAGACCCTGGAAGTCATCTGGAAACCATTGAACTCAGCTCCTGCTTTTATTTATTTATGTATGTATTTATGGATACATAATGTATTTTTATTGATTTCAGAGAGGAAGGGAGAGGGAGAGAGAGAAGCATCAATGATGAGAGAAAATTATTGATCGGCTGCCTCCTGTATGCCTCCTACTGGGGATTGAGCCCACAATCCAGGCATGTGCCCTGACTGGGAATCTAACCGTGACCTCCTGGTTCATAGGCTGATGCCCAACCACTGAGCCACACCATCTGGGCCTGTTTTTATTTTATTTTTTAAATTTATCTTTATAGTTGAAAGTATTACAGACGTCTCCTTTGTTGTTTTTTTATTTCCCATTACCCCCTTCTTTCTTGTACACCACCCCCAAGCCTTCACCACACTATTGTCGGTGTCCGTGGGCTTTGCTTATATGCCTATAAGTTTCCTGGAGCAGCTCCTGCTTCTAAATGGGCCCCGCGTCCTCCTGTTGCAGACACTCTGGGTCCATTAGATGACTAATGGAACAAGACAAGCGGGAATGTCAAACAGGGTTAATGCTCTAAATAAGAAAATAGTGTGAGGACAGGAGGCTATTGTGCACTCTAGGGCAAAAACAATTTCTCTGTTCTCCCTGTCCCATGCCCACATGTCACAGGGAGAGGGAGGTGCTTATCAAACCCAGTGATCAGAAAGAGAGGTGATTTAGACTCAGGTGACTGAGAGAAAAAAATAATACTTGATCTTGTATCCATCCCGGTCATAGGCATGAAATGAAAGGTAATCCGTTACCATCACCCGTTATATCTGTATAATCCTCACAGAATTCTGATGAGGTGGGGACTCCCACTGATACCTTGATTTTGGCCTTCTGGCTTCTAGAGCTGTGGGGATATATATTTGTGTGGCTTTAAACCGTTAAATGTGTGGTGATTTGCTGCAGGAGCTATTGGAAAGCAACACACAATCATTTGGGGAGGATAACACATTTTAAAGAAGAGTAAACGAAGGAACACAGGACTTTAGTGACTCAATTTCACATACTTATTATCTAGCAAAGTAGCTTCCTCATTTAATCTTGCTTTTTAGTTTTGGCTCATCCACCCACACATATTTATTGAGCACTGCTCATGGGGTTTCTTACTTTAAGTCCAGTGAGAGCCTTGGAGACATACACTTGATCTTGAAAGGGTTTGAGTCATCCTGGAAGTGGACACTGGGGGAAGAACAGGCCTCTAAGTTGGGGGGCCCCTTGGACAAAGGAAGATTCAGGAGGCGGGGGCAGAACTCAGTGCGGCACACACAGGTCTGCTGGCTCAGGCCTCGTCTGAGCCTCACAGACACGAGAAGATAGCCTTGGACTTGCCTCTGGTCTCCCTGGGTGGGGACACTGGGAGGTGAGGACCTGTACTCTGTCCAGGAATCAACTCAGCCCTTTCCCGATGCTGTCCCTCAGCTCCCTGCATGTGGGAGGAGTGTGGGAGATGGAGGAACCTGAAATGTGGCTCAAGAAAGCCATGGTGTGCACTTGGGCACAGTGAAAAGTGGACTGGCTTGGAGAACTCAGATCCTCCTGGTGTCTGGGCCAGTAATCCACTCCCCTTCACACCCCAACGGCACAGTTTCCAAACACAAAGCACTTGGCACATATAATTCAGAGGTTATAATGGTTCTAGTTGTATTTTTGGCTTTTCCACCGAGTAGCTGTATCCCCAGACAAAAGGTTGGACTTGCCTAATCATTTTGCCATTGTGAAAGACAGGTGTGAAAGCGCCGGGAATTGGAAGCTGTTTTACCTGGTAGGAGTTAATTGTGCTAACCCTACTGAGACATGGTGTGCACAGCTTTTTTTGTCTCCTTTAATCTTAAAATAACTGCCTTTATGAGAGGTGAGAATTGTTTATCTCTTACTTGGACCTTTCCTTGCAATATCATTATTCTTAGCAAATTCACCTGTAAAACCAAACTATTATTTGCCATCACTGTAATGTTACTAAGAGTATTAGTCACTGTAGTAGCTAATATTTATCAGGCGGCCAAATTGATATGTGAGAGATATTATCATCACTATATCTCACAACAATTAAGTGAGGTAGGATGTACTGAATTTTTTATTTTATCGGTAAGGAAACTGAGGCTCAGGTAGGAAAGGTGCCCTGCATAATAAAGTCAACCTGTGGCTGCAAACGGCTGCAATCAAGGGCTTTTGACTGACAAATTATGCAATTCATCCACTAAATCGTGCAATTACATGAAGGTGACAACTTCATTTTCTGTACGTTTGAAAGTCTAATTCATAACAGTAATTTTAAAGGCTACAGCAGATATTTAGGAATATTTATTGAATTATATGAACTCGGGCACTGAATTTGTATTAAGCTATGTTGTACAAAGCAAGAATCACCAAGAAGCATGTGAAAAAAATAAACACTCTCATGCTCTATCATAGTGAGGAAACATACATTGAATGCATCCTTTCAGAGTTTGTCCTATCGCATATGTCACCTGGCTGAAACATGAATACCAACATGTGGGGAGACCAGAGGGTCACTCTTGTTCTCTCCTTTTAATAAGGCAGCCAGGTGACTCTCTCAGGCCCCAGGGCAGGTGAGAGAACACCAGGATGTAAACTCTCTACCTTCAACTGGTATTTCCCCCAGAGACACTTTAATTAAATGAAGCAAGTGGTCAATAGCCAACTGAGTGGAGATGGGCATTTCTATGTCACAGGCAGAATGGACCCGGCCTCTGGCATTGCTCCATCCTCTTTCCTCTGACCTCATCACACAGCATCTACTACAGACCTGTCCACTCCACCCTAATCTGTCATGACGGATCACACAAACGACCTTAGCCAATAGTCATAAGAAGTGACTGTATTAAGTATTTGGTTGAATGATGAAGGAAGTTCCTGGTTCTAAGAACTTGTCAATCAATGGAAAAGGACCAGAAGCCACTGTGGAAGCAAACCACTGACATGAGCAAAAGGGGGTGTAATATTTTCTTAGGTTAGAATGAAGAGGTGTCCTAATGTTCTATAGAAATAGCATCCTTTGAAGAGGATCTCAAAAATCCTTTTGGGGCCTTTTCTTGATCCATTGAGAGTATTATTTTTAGTGGGAAGAATTTATAAGCAGCAGTCCTGTGTGTAAAGGTCACCTTTTACTTACTGGACCAAAAATAATATATAGAAAAAAAGAATAGTTCATTGATGGGTAGACTTGCTGCTTGCTCTCAAACCAGCTACACATTAGACAACCTGGGATGATTTAAAAACACAGATTCCTACCAGCCACACAAGGCTTTCCTAATCAGCATTCAGGTGGGGCCTTGAAAATTTCTCCTTGGCAATGCCAAGGTGGAACCTGGTAGATAATTGCTAAACTGGTGCCTTTTTGTTTTTATCTTTAATTTCTTTATTGGTTAAGGTATTACAAATGTGTCCTCACCCCCCCCCCCCATTAACCCCCAACCCCCCCCCCCACTCAGGCTCTCATCCCCCTGTTGTCTTTGTCCATTGGTTTGTCTTATATGTAGGCATACAAGTCCTTTGGTTGATCTTCCCCCCTTACCCCCACCCTCCCCTACTTTCCCTCTGGGGATTGACAGTCTGATCGCTGCTTCTCTGTCTCTGGATCTGTCCCTGTTCATCAGTCTATGTTGTTCTTTATATTCCCCAAATGAGTGAGATCATGTGGTATTTATCCTTCTCTGACTGGCTTATTTCACTTAGCATAATGCTCTCCAGTTCCATCCATGCTGTTGCAAATGGCAAGAATTCCTTCTTTTTTAATTATGAAAGGATTGAAAAATGCAACCTTCTTGAGCACTTTAAACTGATCATTTGTCATCACTTGGTCCAAGATTATATGAAACATTTACCTACATTAGGTCAGCTGCTCAGGGTTGGATTAGCTCGCTAGTGATCCTGCTGCTCATATGCAATAATACCCTGCCCCGTAGGCAGGTTGTCTTTAAACAATAGGTAGCAAAATAGAGGCGGTGCATTTTATTTATTTATTTAGCCACCCTACCTTCTTGCTTAAATGTGTATGTGGGGTGGACCCCGGTAATTACAGTATTTCATTCTTGAGCATAGCCAGTGATACAGCATAGTGTATCTCAAACCTCGCTACATATCAAAGCGTCTGGGAAGCTTTTATTTATTTATTTATTTATTATTATTATTATTATTATTATTATTTTAATCCTCACCAGAGGATATTTTTCCATTGATTTTTAGAGAGAGTGAAAGACAGAGGGAAAGACAGAGAGAATATCGATGTGAGAGAAACACATCGATTGGTTGCCTTCTGCATGTGCCCCTACCGGGACCCGGGAGGAGCCTGCAAACGAGGTACATGCCCTTGACTGGAATTGAACCCAGGACCCTTGGGTCCACAGGCCGACGCTCTATCCACTGAGCCAAACCGGCTAGGGCTCTGAAAAGCTTTTAAACCATCTATCCCTGGATCTCACCCTAGAGATTCTAATGTGGTTGATCTGGTACAGGGCTTAAGCACTGCTAAGTTTTAAACGTTTCCTATGTTTGCTTTGCTGCACACTTTGAGAACCATTGGCATAGAGAAAACATCAGTTCACAGTGACTGCAGATCCATTCCATACCAGACAACATCCAGGGCTGGCATGACAAAGTTGTAATGGTCTTTCTTAAAAGGAACTCAAAATATTAGAAGGTAGTGCCTGGCACAGAGTAGACATTTGAAGTCATATGTTGAATAATGAAAGAAGGAAAATAAACATATTTAGAGGTTGAGCATTTTACAAGCCTTCTAGGTCATTGTCATGTGCTCTAACTGAAGTTCAGGAACCACTATCCAGGAAAGAGGGGGAGGGGGAGCAAGGAGAGAGGCATGCAGTAGGAAGAGGGTTAAAACTCCGGTGTAGATGGGGCTCAAGAAGCCAGGAACCACCCTAACTGGTTTGGCTCAGTGGATAGAGCGTCGGCCTGCGGACTGAAGAGTCCCAGGTTCGATTCCGGTCAAGGGCACGTACCTTGGTTGCAGGCACATCCCCAGTAGGGAGTGTGCAGGAGGCGGCTGATCGATGTTTCTCTCTCGTCGATGTTTCTAACTCTCTATCCCTCTCCCTTCCTCTCTGTAAAAAAACAATAAAAATTTAAAAAAAGCCAGGAACCAGGAGGCCCTGACAGGGTATTCTGCATCTAAGAACACAGGGGCTCCATCATCACTGCCTTGGGGGCCCCGATCTTTTTGTGTTTTTTCTTCTAATACTTATCCTCAGAACACGTGTTATCTGCCAGTTTCGGGGTTTGCTTATTGCATTTTCAGAATTGAATTTTTTAAGAGCAATTGCCTCAATACAATTTTGTGAACTGGTAGCACTGAACACTTCTAATTAGCTTGCTATAGCCCTTAGCCAAATTACTGCAAATGTCATCTCTGCTCCCTTTTTGATGCAAAAATGTAGGGCAGTCAGCAATATACACAATTTAATCTCAACACAGGCAGACGCTGCTCGTGGTGACAGAAGGGTCTGTTTTCCATTAACTCAAAATTTGCTTAGTCAAGCAACTCCCTCATTACACAGCTTGCATCTAAAGAATGTTTCTGTCTTTTGAGCAAGCTGCTACTTTAGCAATTAGCTGTCCATAAAAATGTGAGTAACTGCTCTATCGCTGGCTGTTTGGTGAGCGGATGGTGCCCACCGGCCAGCTGTGGCCGTTCTCAGTCTCCTCTGTTGGCACAGACACAAGTTCAGGGGATTCTGCGTCATTAGAACACCCGCCAGCATTGGTGAGTGACTTTCTGGCCTTGTCATTGCTCTTTTTAGAACAAATCCATATTCATTTAGTGAAAACATTTATTTGAAAATTCTGATTTGGTCAGCTCATGATCAATTTCCTTGACTTTTCTTTCTCGTCCCATCTTTTCATATCCCCCTCCATTAACCGTTCCTGTGGGAGGTTCATCCCAGCACCCAAGCCTAGACCAATTCATATAGAAAGTGTAGTAAAACAGAAGGAACAGTTGGTCAAGAAGAATACAGTGGTCCTTGCATATCTGTGGAGAATTGGTTCCACACCCCTGAAAGATTCCAAAATCCATGAATGCTCAGGTCTCATATAAAATGGTATTCTTATGCATATCCTCCCATACATGTTAAATCACATAAAAACAGACTCTTCAAGTCTTCTCATTATTCATAGATTACTTATAATACCATATTCAATGGAAATGCTATGTAAATAGTTGTTATACTGTATTGTTTAGGGAATAATTATAAGAAAAAAATGTCTGTACATTTTTTTGGTACAAATACAACCATCATAGGCCTAACTCCATAGTATATGTCGCAACCATGTGACCTTTTTTTTTCAAACGTTTTGATCTGTGATTGGTTGAATCTGTGGATTTAAACCTGCTCATACAGAAGGCTAATTGTACCAGTCATCAGCACTGAATACTCACTATATATGTGGAATTGTAGTAGGTCCTTTAGACCTCATTTTATTTTGGCTACAGTTCAAAGTATGTGCCTTCCTATTCCCATTAACAGATGAGCAAGCTGAGTCAGTGAAAATGAATGGCCATCTTAAATGTTACACAGGTGAGTTATGAAATGGCTAGTTAGATAGCATCCGATGCTACAGCTCTTTGTCCATCGTCTTAAACAATATGGCCATGACATTAAAACAGCTTTCCTTTCAGATTTGGAATCCTCAGCTCCAGTCATGAGCCCTGGGCTCACTAGGCATGTACCCAGCTACTGTGTGTACTTACTGGAAATGAAGCTGGTTTCTGGAAGTGGTTTGCCCTATGGATAATCATCTAAAATCAAGCTTACTGCCCGGCTGGCATGGCTCAGTGGTTGAGCGTCAACCTATGAACCAGGAGGTCACGGTTCAAATCCCAGTCAGGGCATATGCCTAGGTTGCAGGCTTGATCCCCAGTGTGGGGTGTGCAGGAGGCAGCCAATCAATGATTCTCTCTTATCACTTATATTTCTATCTCTCTCCCTCTCCCTTCCTCTCTGAAATCATTAAAAACTATATTTTAAAATCAAGCTGACTTAACCCCCCAACTCTTATGAATTATTCACTCCAGATTCTTCTCTGATGAGATTAATCCACCAATTAGAACCAGACCTGAATCTCTGCGCTCAACAGGAGGCCTCCCTCGGTCTTGATCTGGGAGACAGATGGGGAAGGTGGGCCTGCTCATGAGAACTGAGATCTTCACTTTCACACAGTCAGTATCACATAAAAACAGACTCTTCACATCTTCTCATTATTCACAGCCTTGGTGAAGAACTGGCTTTCCTGATCTGTTTCTTTTTCCCATCTCCTGTTGTTCTGGTTGCATAAGCTTTTTGCTTCATGATTTTATTTCTACTTTTAATTTCATTTCTCTCCTGGCCCCTTGAAGGACTAAGCTTTTTTCTTGCCAATCATTTGGTTTCTCTCTGGCTCTATTGCCTTCAGCTCACCTGAATTATCATTAGCTTAAGTTTTCCTTTACCTTATATTTCAGTGATGACTAGAAATATCAGAAGCACCGTAATGACTCGTTCTTCTCACTGTTGACATTCAACCAGAACAGTGTCCACTAGATTCTTATTCCTAAATAGTTTTGAAGTTTTTCCTTTATAACCAGTAACTTTCCGACTTTCTAATTCCAGATCTTCATTATTTATCATGTAGATTATGGAAATTCCTTCTAACTGCTCTCCACTTGGTCAACCTGACATCCCTAAATTCTACATTTCCACCAGAGGAATCTTTCTAAAGATAATGCCCCTTCTTTTAAAAACCCTTCAATGCTTTCAGGATTAAGTCCAAGTCCCTGATGGCATCTATCTTAACTATATTTCCAATGGTATGCATTCTTCAAAATCCAATAGGAATTTCCTCTCTATCTCAGCTTACTCCACTCCAAGCACTTACTATGAAGGCATTTCTTAAATTGAGCTGTAACCATGTATGCACAAGTCTTTCTTCCTCCTCTAAATTTTAGACCCATGGACTAGACTGGGACTATATCTACTTAGTTTTTATATCCCCAGCTATAGCACAGTGCCTATCACTCATAGGATGGTTAAGAAATGTTCGCTAAATGAACGGAATAATAAATCAGTTAATTGGGGAGATAGAGGTCAGCATTACCATCCCCTTCTTTCCTGATGTGTCCAGAGTGTTTGTCCATGCCCACATATAGGGCGGAGTGACTTGTTCAGATATATGGATGGAGGCAGTCCCTGAAAGTCCAATGAAACTGCCCAGCTTCTTTTAGATCAGAAACATGCCAAGCCAATTCAATTGGCCTTTATGCTGTAGAAAACTTTCATCCAAAGTATCTAATTTAAACTCAAATTTGCATATGCCCTTAGCTTGTGGAAGAGGAGGTAATATTGCAAAATTATTCTGAAATAGGTTTTTGTGACTGCAGTAGATAGACGATAAAAGCAGGGAGGTTGATCATGTTGATTTCTGAGAGAAAATGAAAATTTGGCTGTGGGCGGAGAGCAAAATCAGTGAGTAATGTTCCTGCTGCCTCTAACCTCAGTGATGTTAGGACAGAGTGAAGTGGAGTGGAGGTATTTGGAGGGGTCCTGTCCAGCCATACCACCAGCTACTTACTGACTACCCTAGGCATGGTGTGAGGCTCTCAAAATAAAGAAATAATTAAAGTGTGCTTCCCTCCTCCTGGTGTGTAGGTGGGGAGCAAGGACATACAATAGGTAATTAGAAGACCATGTGGAAAGTGCTAGAATAGAGAATCAACAAAATGCTCAGGAAGTGAATCAGGGATTGAAGACATTGTCTCTAGGGACCCTGAGAGAACTTGACAGAAGTGACACTTGAGATGAATGTGCAAGGGCTATTAAGGAAAAATAGAAGTTCAGCTAGAGAGAACGTTTTGTATAAAATCCCCGGGGTGTGGTCAAGTTCTGAGCCATGATTCCGTGTTGTGGGTGAGGCCAAGTAACTTGTCAAGTCCTCACAGTTCATGAATGGCAGAGTTCCCATATAAAACCGGGTCTTCACCCCAAGACTTATACATTTTTCATTAGAGATTTTGTTTTAAGAGCATCACAGTTTTAAAAAATATTTGGAGACATCATGGGCACCCATGAAAAATTCCAATTTGCTTTTCACTAATGCAGTCTTTAAATAGCATTTTAAAGAGCTTGCTATTTTGCCTGGTGTTATTCATGAGAGTAGACGCAGGTAATGTCTCAGGATTTTGTTATCCACTTCATGACTCAAATGCCCTCATTAGCACCCCATCTCCTCCCTCTTCATGTTGGCGTGCAGATGTGATTCATGCATGACAGTGTCGTATCCCACTACTCAACACCGTGGGCTTCTTATACTGATGGGGAAAAACTCCATATTTCTATCGTGAGTTTCTTGATTTCTTGCCTGGGAGAATTTATTCCTTCCATCCTGGAATGGTCTCCTACATTATCAATTATTCAAAAACTATTCTACTTTCAGAGCAACTTTGACACTTGCACCTGACCATGTCTGCAAGCACATAGAGGATCTTTCTTGCATCATCTTATTTAAATGTATATGCTCTTGTCTTCTGTAATTGACTGTGGCTTTTTTGAGGATATAATCAGTGTCTGGCTAATCTTTATATGTCTCGCATTATGAGCACAGTGCTGAATCTTTTTATAATTGCAGGAATGAATGAGTGGATGGATCCATTTAGGTATAATGATCTTTGACAAACCTTATAACTGCTATAACATCTCCATACTGGTAGAATTCGATTAGAGATAGCTAGCAACTTTATGAACTCTTTTCTACTTTCATACTATATAACGGTTCTCAGAAAGCCTTAATGGGTTTTATCTGTCTCAGTGACAGGAGGACATCAGGTTCTAATGGAGAGGTGTAACCCTACAGGTGATTTCACATGTCCCTTCTCCATATAACAGGCAGATAGAATCTCTTTTATTTTTTTAAGGAAAGAAAAGCAGACTTATCTAACATGAAGAGATTAAAGTTTAGTGAATAGAATTTCATCACATTTCTATGCAATTGGCTACAGACAATTAAATCGGTGTCCTTCCTAGGATCAATATTCTTTCTCAGTGACAGATTATTAATTGCATTGTGGGAAACAACATGTAGCTCTGAAGAAAGAACCCATTTGACTTCAAGGGATTAAGTGCTTGAAAAGTGGAGAGAGAGTCAGGAAGCATTTGACAGAATAGTCTTTCCAAGAGGGAAAAAATTTACATTCATCTCCACAGTTCTCTCTCTCCCCCCTCTTTCTCTCTCCCTCCCCCCCCTCATAAAATAGAAGGATGCCATAAACACAGTGAATCTTAGTGCTAGACATGAAGAGGAATTTGACTAGGTTCTTCTGTGTATATTTATTGACTGGAAAGAGACACTGGATTCAAAGCTGGTCAACCACTAATCCAGTGAAGGCATAAAATGTACAGTTACAATCCTACAGAAACCTATAGGACGATCTTCTTTGTAATGTTTGCATGTACAAGCTATATAAATGTAAATGATCCGCTTTTAGAAAGAGTGCATAAAATAAAACTGAGTGGGAGAACCCAACATATGAAATCGCATTTATAGACGTGCAGGGTGTAGGAAAGGGAGAGTGCTCTTGGCTATTCCGTGTAAAAATGGTACTGATGATGAGGAATCTGAACATTGATGTAAGGGATTTTTTTATAAGGACATTTGAATACCTGAGCTTAGGGTGTTTCCTTAAAGATGAAAAGATGCACTCTGGGAAATGAAATTGTTATTTTATTCCTTAAAGTCGCTCAAGTTGAACCCCATCCAGGTGGTTTAAAGCACAGACTAGGCTCAGTGGGTGAATGTTACTCTGAATCAGAATGACCCAGCATGAGGACATTAATTAATTAAATCAGGAAACATTCCGGAACACTGTAAAGGACTAGGCATGAGGCTATGAGACAAATATGACTGAGCAGTTGATCTAATGAACAGAAGCAGACTTATAAACAAATAACTGAATAACTATTGAGACAGTGCTGTGTGTTAGAATGTGCATGGCCATTGACCCTCTACATCAAAGTAATCTTTCAGAAAGATATGCATGATTTTTTTCTTTTAATATGTATATTTTTTATTGATTTCAGAGAGGAAGGGAGAGGGAGAGAGAGATAGAAACATCAATGGTGAGAGAGAATCATTGATCGGCTGCGTCCTGCACGCCCCACACTGGGGATGGAGCCTGCAACTCAGGCATGTGCCCTGACCAGGAATTGAACTGTGACCTCCTGGTTCATAGGTCTATGCCCAACCACTGAGCCAAGCCGGTCGGGCTGCATCTCATTTTAGGATTGGAATTTTCAATGTAGACTTCTTTTGAATATCTAACAATTTTGAAACCAGTCTTGAGGGTGAGAGCAAAAAACACTCACATGTATTTGGCTTATAAAAGAACAATGAGATTCAGTGGTTTACATGAGATGGTAGGACCTTCTGGTAGAAAAGTTTGGTGAGTAGGTGGGGATGAGGGAATGGAACTCGGTGTGTGAGGCAGGGTGTCATTCGGGGGCTGAAAAGAAGGTTGGTGGGACTGAGGTCCCCAGTGCTGCACTGACTACTCTTTATTGTTATGCACAGCTCTTCAAGGAAACCTTGAAGGTCAAGAGCCATGTGGGGAAGAATGAACATATTCAGGAATATCACAGTTCTCACTGTATGAGTTTGCTTGGTCTGTTGTAACAAAGTCACACAAACTGGGTAACTTCAACAACAGAAGTGCTTTGTGTCAGCCCTGGAGGCTGGAAGTCTGAGATTTAGGTGTTGGCAGGGTTGGTTTCCATATAGGGCTGTGAGGAAGACTCCATCTGTCACTCTAGCCTGGTTTCTTGAGTTTTGCTGGCCATTGTTGGCTTGTAGAAGCATCGCTTTGATCTCTGACTTCATCTTCATGTGGCGTTTTCCCTGTGTGTTTATCTGTTTCCATTTTTTTTCTCTTTATAAGGACACCAGTCATATTGGATTAGAACTTATTCTACTGACCTAATTTTAACTTGATGCCTCTGTAAAGAGTCTCTTTCCAAATAAGACCACAATCTTAGGTACTGGGGATAAGAGCTTCAGTGTATCTTTCTGGGAAAACCTAATGGATAGTAGATGCCTTATAAACATTAAGGCCTTACTAGACTTCAGTCACATTTAGTTGAAGATGTGGGCAGCTCCTAACCAAGCAAACACTATGAGAATAGTGTGGAAAAGGGCAGGGATAAGTTTGAAAATGATGCATTTAGCAGGCAAATAGAACAAAGTATGGAGAAATGTGAGAAAAATGTCCTGAGATTAATAATATATTATTTCATTTCTCTTTCTTCTTCCTTTTCAAATAACTGCACTTTGTTGAGGGACACAGTTTTCTTATTAGTTGATTTCAATTTAGTTAGTGTTGCAAACAGACCTTGGGCAGGGAATAGTAATGGAAACATCTACATTGCTAATAACCTTTTCCTATGAAATGGCTTTTGTCTGATAATTGTGTGCACTATCATAAATTCATCCATTGCAACTTGGTGTAGTAGACTGTGTCCTAGGCTAGAAATGAGAAGTCCTGGATTTTAGGACCAATGCTGACTGTCACATTCTCAAAATCACTTGATAACTCTGAGCCACAGTGCTTTATGGAAACCAGATAAGGTTGTATGAGGTTATATAAATATTCTAGGAGTTTCCATTAGTCTTTATACAACTTCTGGCTTGCTATGCCATACCTGGGAATAAATTAGACCAAAGAGCCAATGGAATCCTCAATACCCAGAGATGAATGTCAACATTAAAGGAAGAAGAAACGTGAGCGAAATAATATGTTGAGAAGTTGGTTTGATTTAATGAAGATTTAAAAATTTCTCCTGCTGGGTAGTTCAGTTGGTTAGAGTGTTGTACCGATACACTGAGGTGGGTTCAATGCCTGTTCAGGGTACATACAAGAATCAACCAATAAGTGCATGAATAAGTGGAACAACAGGTCGATCTTTCTCTTTCCCCCCTCTCCCTTTCTCTCTCTTTTTCTCCAAAAATGTGAAAAGAAACATTTTTTTAAAAAGATCAAAATAGTGAATCATTGTGTTAATTAAGCAGTTATTTTGAGAACTTTCAAGAAAACGCTACTAAATTCTTTAAGAAAAGAATAGATTCTTATTTCTCCATCTAAAATAATATTTTTAAAATCACGATTAATTTAATGTACTATTACCAGAATTAAGGAAAATAAAATATAATAGAGCAAAAAATAGAAAAGCAGTGGGAAGGTTTTCTTTCACATAAATAGATACATATGTGAGTACTGGGTGGCAACCTCAGTGCATGGCTATCTGTGAATGTCAGTCAGAAGTTGAAAAGCTAATGACTGTCCTGAATATTATTCACAGAGCATTGTTTTCCCAGAGGCTTAATAGTCTAGGGAAATCCAATGAAAAATGATATAAAGGAAATTATTCAATTCAAATATTGTTTCCATTTTTTTCATTAAGGAGATAGATACGTCGGCTGAAAATAAAAAAGTGTTTTATAGAGGAAAATGAGTCTGAGTTGAATAAGACATTGACTAGGGAATCTATTGTCATTTTAAATAAGCCCAGTTCTCCAAAGCTAGGTATATTTCATGACAGGATGATCAAATTTCTTAAGATGACATTGCATTCAACAACAACAAAAAAGCCTGGCCGTTGTGGCCCAGTGGTTGAGCATCAACCTCTGAACCAGGAGGTCACGATTCAATTTCCAGTCAGGCACAGGCCTGGGTTGCAGGCTCGATCCCCAGTGTGGGGCGTGTGGGAGGCAACTGATCAATGATTCTCTCTCATCATGATGTTTCTATCTCTCTCTTCCTCTTCCTCTCTGAAATCAGTAAACATATATATATTTTAAAAACCTACCTTTTTAATAGAAAGTTTTAAATATTTAAGTCCATGTGCTTGCACACATGAGGACAACCTTATTATTTTTTAATATGCAATGTAGAGATAGTGTGGTTTGCAATTATGGACAATGAAATATGTTCACAGGCTTGGCTTGTGGTACCTCCAACTGAGAAGTAGAAGCTGTTCTAAATGGAACAGTTTTCACCAGCTCTGAAAATAGATGAACTCCTCCTCCTCCACCCCCAAGACCCCACTTTCCTGCCAGTTCTCCAGTTCTTGCCAGCCCTCGCCAAGGCTACAGAACAGGCATCAAGCCAGTTCCCTGGGGAGAGTGCTTTAGCCACAAGTACTGTTATTTCTGATCTTTTTTTGTGTTTTGTTTTTTTTTTTAAGCAAAAATTCAGATCTGTGAAAAGACTAATTAAACCTATTGGGAATTATATTAATAAATAAGTAAGCAAGCAGAGAAAATAGTATAATGAGTGTCCACATGCCTATTTCTCAGCTTTGAAGATTATCAGTGATTGGCCAGTCTTGCTTCATCTATAGTTTCCTTCCCAACTCCTTCTCTTCTCATCCATTAGTTTGAAACACATTCCTGACATCATTACTAATGCAATAAACATTAACAATAATTACTATTGCTAGTAAGTACCTTGTTAGTGTTCATATTTTAAAAATCTATTTGCCACAATGAGATACCACCATATATCAAGGGTGGCTATAACAAGAAAGGGATAATAATAGTGTTAGCAGAGATGTGGAGAAATCAGAACTTCTGCCCACTGCTGATACACACTGTTGATGGGAATGCACATGGTACAGCCACTTTGGAAAACAGTTTGGCAGTTCCCTAAAATGTTCAACATAGAGTTGCACTATGATCCCACAATTTCTGTTGATATGCCCAAGAAATGGGGATACATATGTCTACACTAAAACTTTGAACTGAATGTTCATAGCAGCATTATTAACAGGAGTCAAAAAGTAGAAACAATCAAAATGTCCATCAACTGATAAATGGATCAATGAAAATGATATATACACACAGTGGAGTATCATTCAGCAAAGAAAAGGAATAAGTACATGCTACAACATGGATAAACAGACTGTGAGCAGGAAATAGTAATGGAAACATCTATGTTACTAATGACCTTTTCTTATGAAATGGCTTTCTTCTGAAAACCTGCTAAGTGAAAGAAGCCAGTCACAAAAGATCACTTATTGTCTGACTCAGCATAGGCAAATCCATTGAGATAGAAAGTAAATTAGTAACTGCAATGGGTTGAGGGGAGGGAGTAGAGATAAATAGACTGAGAATGGGTACAGGATTTCTTTTTAGGGCAAAAATAGCCTAGACTTGACTTTGGTGATGATTGCAGAACTCTGGAAATTTTTGCATTGTACACTTTAAGTAGGTGAATTTTATGATATGTAAAACCAGTGAGATGTGCTTTTTAAATAGGTGAATGTTGTGTGTGAATTATGTTTCAATAAAATTGTTATTTTAAAAATGACGTCAAGGAAAAAATATAGACTAGAGGTATGGAGATGCTCTAATTTCTGAAGGTCAAAGGAGTTGGCTAAAATTCTATAACTGATCATTTCCCATTTAGGATGACTTGGATCAGTAGACATTTTTAAAAGAAAAAACAAGGGAAGAAAACTACATATTCTAGGCATTTTTTTAGTCCCTGGCAAGGGTTTCAAATTTGATCTTCTCACCTATTATGGTCCCCTGGAAAAATCTAGTGACAGCTCTTGTTAAGCGATCTTCAGGCGTCAGCTCAGGAGGTTGTGGTTAAATCGCCAACACTGACCTCTGACCTCAGCCAATCACCTCACTTAATTGAGGAGCTCGTTAATGCGTTATTGTCTATGGTGTACATACAGCGAATCTATTCACAGAAAACCAAAATTGATGTTTGGCCCAAGGACAATCCTGCTGTGGATATCGGTGGTCTATTGCAAGCCATGGCTGCCCTGTGTCCCTCGCCCCGCAACTTTTGCACCATTTCTGGAACTGTCCAGCTTGGTGTGCATTTAGGAGAAACAATAGATCGATGACTTATTCCTACTTACACATATATTAATAGAAGAGCTTCTTAAACGGGGCAGGCTTGTATTCTTTTAGGGTAGGCAAAACCTCGTCAGTGGTATAATATTTCTGCCTTCCTCCTTCTCCCCTTTTTATATACTTAACTCTAAATCATAAACTTGACTCCAGAGCTGAAAGGAATATTTGGGGGGTGAAGTACACGGACAACCCCAGCTTCTCCGCTAACAGAGTTTGGAGAAAGTCATGCATTTCACTGTCTCCCCTTTGGGGCTTTGGGTTTCTTTCAGTTGGCTCTGCCTCCCTCCTGTCCAGTGAGTTTTTTGCCTGCATTTGTAAGAAGTAAAATGGAAAAATGGTGTGTCCCAGCTTCTATAAAACTGTCTTTTCAGATTGAGCTGTTGTGGCGCCGTGATCCACTCTGCGTCCTACCAGCTTGAGGCTGGAAGAGGGGTTTGAGGGTATCTCCTGTAACCTGCGTTTCAGAGGAGATGCTAAGGGAAGGGGGGAGGGGGTCTCACAGTACAAGGCTCCCCTCCTACCTCCTGGGTCCCTGTGCTCTTCCTTTGCCGCCCTCCGCCTCTCAGATCACCCCCCTTTCTGCACTCACAGCCTCACTCAGCGATCCATCAGGCGCTTGTTTTCTCTCCTCGGAGCTCTGACTTTCTCCAAGGCAGGGCCTTTTTTATTTGCCCTATTTGTTAACCAAGACGAGAGCATTGTCTCTACCACAGGCAAGAGGCCCTTCTGGACCGGCCCTTATCTTTCAGTAATTGACAGACACTGTGTGCTGGGCACGGTGGCCGAGACTCTGGTCTGAGTGGAAGCAGTAAAAGTGGGTATACAAGGCACTGGCTTCTGTATGTCATCACCACTCCCTATAGCGCTAGGTCAGTAGTTAGGTCCACAACTTGGTTAGGAAGCACCTGATGAGTGTGTTCTATGGACATGCAAACATGCAAGGACGGCAAGCAAAACTAAGGCAAACACAAGCAAATGCTAGCTTTTCTGATCCACTTGGAGCAACTCGCTACGCCCACGCTGTGCCTTTCGTGTAGCGTGTGTGTGCTTCAGAGTAAGCTTTTTAATTTTTTTCTTCCCAGAAATGTTTTTAGAAACCAACCAAGTCTCGATCATCTTTGTATCTTGGCTTGACAACGCTCCCGATGAGCTGTCACTTTGGCTTCATAATTAAAAAATGAAATAGAGGCCTTTTCAGCTATTTTTCTCCAACTTGCCATTAGGAATGAATACAAGTCAGTGCCGATATATGGATTTATATTTCCAAGAAATATCGATGTTGATGGGCAAGAATATAAGAAAAAAACAACCTAAATTAAACTGGCTCTGCATACGAAATGGCTGGACAGACTTTATTTCATCTATAAATACCTAAGACAAATTGGTGGTCTAGGGCTTTGCAAGAGGGAATTCTTTTCACTGCTACTGATGTTGAGGTTCCAGGGGGCTCTGAAGAATCAAATAGAAATTGCTGCAGTTGATTTATTCTTCTAACACCGGTTTGTGGTTGCATATTCCCAATGGGTGGCCTTGGGCATCATGAACTATTCCCCTGTGCCTCGTTTTGTCATCTGTAAAGCAGATAAGAATGTTTCTTGTGTTCTAGCAGGTTCCTGGGAGGCATGGGATGATGGGAAAGCAGCAGCTGTAATGGGTCCATCCATAAAGCACTCTGGAATCTCATTGATGACTGATGGGAAGAGGGAGAGTGAGAAGTGAGCAACGGGAACTGTGTGGTTGTAGGAATGGCTGAGGATTGGTGGCCGATAATCACAATTACAATATCCCACGGGGACAAGGAGGGTTATTCTGCTTTGAGCTTAGGTTAGGTTCCAGAGAGACGAGTCAAGTATATGATGCCTGCACTGTTTCCAGTTGGTCTCTCTCTTTTAACTAGCACCTGAGATAGCACCTGGAGTGTTGTGTATGTGTGTGTGTGTGTGTGTGTGTGAGTGTGTGTGTGTGTGTGAGTGTGTAACTGTGCTTATTTTTGTGAGAAAGAAGGGGGTTAGCGGGGATGGGGCATTCTGGGGACTGGGTGAGGGACAGGCCTGGGGAAGATTCTAGCTCTCAGGATGAGGACCTAGCAAACACGGTGTCCTGTATCCAGACCATGGACAAAGGCAATGGGATTCAGGACAGGACCCCATCCCAGGAGGAACCTGGAGGTGGTCAAGAGTGAGGGCAGCGCCATATGGGAAAGGGCACGGGGTCCGCCAGCCACATCATTTCCACCTCGGAGACCCTCGGAGCAGCGAGACCGATCGCAGACGGGCTCTGCTGGTGGGTCTGGGCTGCCGGAGAGGAAGAGGCTGGAGGCAGTTCTGCCCAGGAGTTTCCCAGCCCCAAGGCCTCAGGCTGAAGGCTCCCCTGCCTTCTGCGCCCTCAGGGCCGTGGCAGAGGCGTGGGGAGTCCAGCGGTCTGGCGGGAAGGCCATTCCCCAGGTTTGCTAACTGGCCTGAGTCTCTTTTTAAAACTCACGTAGGCCTCACGTAGTCAGGTATTAAAATTGGACCCTTCATTTTGTCCCGGGAACGTTCGACAATTAGGTTGAAAAGCCAATGATTTTTTTTTTAGATAAACACAAAATATAACATTTATTCTACTGAGTTTGAGCGTTTTTTGCTGCTATTCGATGGGAGAAATAAAATCTCATGGTTTAAAAGCTCTAAAGATGAACATATGCCATCAAGGTAAAGCTCTCAAAAGAAAATCTATTTTTATCCAGACAGATTAATTCTGGGGACAAATGTCAAATGTGAAGTGTGTTCCTACACCAATCATATTGGCACTTCTCACCCCAGACATCTGCTCGTCCACGTCCTTCCCTTGAGCTGTCTGCACAGGGTGGAGTGCACATGCGTCCATGGCGGAGGCAAAGCTGCTCCCTCCTCCACTCGGCAGTCCCACCAGCGGCTGCTTCCTGTTCCCCTTGCCCGGAGCCGCCCTGGCACTGGCTGGTGGCCGATCCCCGGGGATGCCTGAGCCTGGGGTCCTGGGGCTGCTGGGAAGCCCACACTGAAGTAGGACCTGCCTGGTGCTCCTCGTTGAGAGGAAACGCTGGGCTCTGGAAAGCCAGGGAGAGGTGACGCAGTCCTGGGGGAGAGCCCCAACCTGGGGTCTGGGAACAGAAGAAAGCCGAGGCCCAGGCGGCACAGAGGGCAGTGTCTGGGTACGTTTGCAGGGTCTCGGTGCCTAGGCTAGGAGAGGGGGGGCGTGGACAGACAACCATTCTTGCCAAGACAAAGAGGAACTAAAATATGGGCAGCCTTTAAGGATCAGACCCAGGAGAAGAGACAGATTTGGGGGGTGTAGGTACAGATGTGGGGGATGAGGGCATAGATGGGGGGAGGGCCCTGGGATGGGGCAGGAGGCCAATCACTGCAAGGGCAGGCCCGGGAAGACGGTCTGTTATATCCCGATCTCTTCAGTTGCTCCTCCCCTAGAATAGGCCATGTCCCTGAGCCCAGAGGGATATGAAGCAGGGAGTGAGCATTCACAGAGGAGCAGATAACCCTGGAAGTGAGCATTTGGAACATTCCAGGGGCTGGGCTGATCCTACACTCCTCTTCCCTTCAGTAACCCTTGTGTTTGTTCAGCGCTCATGCCCTCTCTTGGGGTTCAGGAAGGCTGGGTCTAATCGGACTCCTTCACACGGGGTGAAGGCAGGTAATAGTCTGGTTCTCCCTGTATTTCACAACCTAGAGGAGTTGTCCAGAACCCTTTGGGGAGACCAGGGGTGGGGAATGTCCAGCCCACAGGCCGTATAAGGCCCGAGAAATCATGTGGACTGGCCCTGCCAAGGCGTTAGGAGTGAGTTCATTAAATGTTGGGCTAAACATAGGTTAATTTTTAAGTTGATAATTTTGTATGGCCCATGATAATATTATACATATCCAAATGGCCCTTGGCAGAAAAAGGTTCCCCACCCCTGGGGTAAACAGGTCAGACTCTAAATACTGGAATTCCATGACAAAGTCCACCCCCTAGGTAAGGTGGGCCTTTAAAATATTACTTACCACTGCAGCCCTGGGCTTTTCTGAACTCCACAGAAGCTAGGGAGTGGGTGCTCAGCCTGGCCTGTGTGTGTGTGTGTGTGTGTGTGTGTGTGTGTGTGTGTGTTTGTGTGTGTATGAGAGAGAGAGAGACATGTATGCATATGCATGTATATATAATATGCATATGTATGTGAGTGTGTGTATAAATGACATCTTCCTTAGTTTTTCAATATTTTTCATGTTAGAAAATAAATGGGCTGTGGCAGGTGCTTCTGGTGTCCCGCCCACACCCCCGTGCCAGGCTGACTTCGGCGGCTGCACCTGCATCTTTGAGGGTGGCCTTGGCGGTGAGAACCCACTCTGGCCTGGCAGCCCCAGGCATCCCTGGGGGTGACACCTCTTTCCGGGTGACAGTCCTAAGCAATGTCTGACAGTCCGACAGCTCTCTCACTCCTGCTGGGGGTAATTCTGAAAGGTGGTTTCACAAGTCAGAAGTCCCCAGTTAAACTGGTGGTGGCGGCTGAATCATGCCCTCCCCTCCTTAGCTGTGCACCTGAACCTCATCACCACGCCCACATGCTGCTCCGAGGACACACAGCCAAGAGTGGGAAATCACTCATTTCTGTATGTTGTGCTAAAAGAGCATGCATGCTGCTGTTCGCGTTAGAGATCCTAAAATATTCTTTTAATTTTTTATCTTTTAAAACATTTTTTATTAGAAAATTGGGTCATGATGACGGAAAACTGAAAAATGTTTCTAAGGGTGGATTGCAAACACCGTTATTTATCTTCTGAAACTCTACAAATCATGTCACGTATGATGAAGGGTTTTTAAAGAAATGAATCCAGTGAATTTCAATCTCAAAAATTATACCTGTGACTTGACTGCAATCTAACCCACCGTGCGGCTCCCGCCGGAATGGAATCCAGGTTTGCCAGCTGCGGTCGGTGGCGGGACAAGGCCTTGGGAGACACGCAGGAAGCGGCCCAGGCTGTAGACAAGGCCTGGTTGGACCTCTACATCATTGGTTCTTCTTCACCGGCTCCAGGAGCAGTGCACACGTCACACACCTAGGATTTAACACCCGAGGACTCCGGGTGACAGAGGGTTGGTGATGGCAGTGGCATGTTTCTGGCTCTGTCACAGTCCAGACCCAGCGAGGCTGTGTGAAGAGGACATTGGCTCTGTCTGCAGGGAGCTCAGAGCCTCACGAACTGGATGAGTTGGCATCATCGCCTCTCTGAGATGTGCCTTCATTCTTTGTTTTTAATTTATCTTTATTGTTGAAAGGATCACATATAAAGGATTACATATGTCATATGTCCCCCCCCCCCATTGACCCCTTCCACCCCATACTAACGCCTCCCACCCCCTCACCACACTATTGTCTGTGGCCATGGGTGATGCATACATGCATACAGTTCTTGGGTTAATCTCTGACCCCCCATACCCTACCCACGCCTTCCCTCTGAGATTCATCGGTCTGTTCCATGCTTCTATGTCTCTGGATCTATTTTGTTCATCAGTTTATTTTGTTCATTAGATTCTACATATGAGTGAAATCATGTGCCTTCATTCTTATCATGAAATTAATCTGATGACATCTGAAAGAGTTTGCCATTTATAGCAAGGACACATGGGCCCAATGATGAACGTATTCATTGTAGCCCCTGTAGGACTCTCCCGAGAGATGAATGTCCAGTGAATGTCACGGACTCCTTCCGGCCCCTGCAGAACTGCCTCTTCCTCCTCACATCACCCAGACTTTTGAGTAACAGGGAACCCGAAGGTCAAGGTCTGATTCAGGCTTGCACGCCTGCGTCAGTGAGAACGTGAGCACAGCACATCAGCACCACCTAAGGAAATATGGGGAAAGACTTAAAGACACGTTTGCCTAGTGCAGTGTCTGGACTATAAACACTCCCTGCTCAGGTACAAGTCCCGTCGCCTCTCCCTCCGCAGAAACAAGCCAGGCGTGTCATCTCGGAAAATATCCGGTGGAGGCATTTTCCTCAGGCAGCAGCTCTGTGTGTCCTCGTCTGACTTGATCTGTAAGGCATCTCGTGGCAGAGCTCTGTGCCCTGCGGCTCCGGCGGGAACGCCCTGAATGTCCTTGTCTCCTCCCACCTCTGTTGTGGTCACTCGAAATAGGCCACAATGGGAGTTCCTACACCACTAAACCTTGCCAGTGCTACAAATCGGGATTTTTTCTTTTCCTGGAGAGCTGTTGTTAAACGTTTACCAGCTCACCTCTGCATCTGGACCTCTCTCTGCCCCTGGTAGAGACCCCGGAGGGGGAAAGGTCACATAGGAGCGGGCCTTCAGGGAGGTAAGAAAGCAAGTGGTAGTGCAAGCGCATGTTGCCTGGGCGGCCTCTTGGGGGTTGTGGACCCCCCCCCAGATTCTTCAGGGTGCAGCACGTAGCATCAGGGAGGTCAGGAGGCAGGTAGCCAGGTCCAAGGTGAGGATCCAAGAATTGGTCCCTAGGGAGGTGGGTTTGCAAGGTAAATGGCAAAGGGAAGGGAACTCCTGGGGTTTATGGCAACAGGGGCTCTGGTCTGGGCATCCAAGGGTTCCTCAGACACAGGAAGTCAGTGATCTTGTTACCAGAACGTTGCCATCCCCCGAGAGCCTTCTCTTCAAAGTTCAGGTTATATTTCATGGTGCCTCATGACCTCTTCCATCACCCCCTTCTGCCAAGCCAGCTGAATGGCCCAGGAGACGGGGGCTTCCTTCCTTCTGTTTAAACACAAATCACCTTGGTTTGTAAATATGTTTCCCAAACTGTGGGATCCTCTAAGGGCACTGCCACTTGGGCCTCTGTTTCCCTAGCACCGGGCACAGAGCCTGGCACAGAGCCAGTGTTCAGCGAGGACCTGTCAAATAAAGCATTGTTGAAAAAGGATTTGGTCTCAGGAAAGAGGCAGGGGTCCTGCACCCCTTTGTTTCTGGTTAGTCTTCTCTCTCCTGATGTAGATGCCCCCAGGAGCCAGAGCCTCAGCTGCCTTATTGACTGCTCCTACCTCCGTGCCCACGGAGTGTCTGCTTGGCCCGTGGTAGGGACTTGACACAAACATGGAAGGACCAGTGACCCACCATTGGCCATAGGTCAGACCTGCAATAGTCATGGGCTGGGTTTTGATGTGTGCGCCCCAACTCCCTAAACCCTGGCTGCGTGAGGGCAGAGGTAGTGTCAGACCCTAGGGAGATGCTGGGCATGTGGACAGGAACCACCAGCCCATCCCCACATTTAAAGAAAGTAGGCTTAGAGGTCTCCCACCAAGTTCAATCTCACTGTATCAGTTCACAAACTTGAGTGAGCATCAGAATCCCCTGGGGAGTACATTCAAAGGCCGATTACTCGGCCCCACCCCCAGAGACTCTATAACCTTGGGAGATAGGATCACATGTTTGTTTGTTTGTTTTAATATATTTTTATTCATTTCAGAGAGGAAAGAAGAGGGAGATAGAAACATCAATGATGAGAGAGAATCACTGATGGGGCTGCCTCCTGCACGCCCCACACTGGGGGTTGAGCCCTTAGCCTGGGCATGTGTCCCAACCAGGAATCCAACCCTGACCTCCAGGTTCCTAGGTTGATGCTCAACCACTGAGCCATGCTGGCTGGGCTCAGGTGTTTTTAGAATAAGTTCCCATGCCAGGGTGATGCTGCTGGGGACCACACATGGAGACCCCCTGGCTCTAGTGCAGCCAAGTGGAGGGTGGAGCGGCTGAGAAAGTTCCATAAGAACTTCTGGCCCGATTTATCAGTGGAACATGACCTTCTCTCCATTGTCCTCCCTCCCCCACACCATGGAACTGTGCCCCATTCTGAAAGGCCCTGTGCAGGACGCATGGAAACAGGTGCCCACCCACCTTGACAGCACCAGCAGCCGTCAGTCCCAAAGGTAAAGGAGCAGCTGGCGCAATAAACTATCCTCCGAGGAGAGTCAGGTGTTGACAATGCCACACGCCTCCCATCAATTCCCGATGCAGCCGCCAGAACGTTCTGCTCTCCTGACATTCTCAAGTTAGCGTTTTATGGCCTCGCCGTAATAAGATCGGCTTGCTGTGGAGTCATTGGTGGTGTAACTGCTTTAAATTGTCAAAGAGCTCCGGGTTTCCACACCTCATTAAATTGGATTACATCAGGAAAGCTATGGATTTTTTTTCCAACCGAGAAAGTGACCTTTCTTTGTTCCTCTACCCTGTCGTGAAGTTCCCTGTGGCCTTGTTTTTGCTACGAGACCCAGCCGGACCCTCACCCACACCTCGGACACGTCAGCGGATGGCGTGCCACTCTCCTGGGTTCATCCCTTTCTGTTCTTTCTTCCCATCACGTCAAGAGAGCCACAGTGGCCTGTGGGCTTGGGGTGAAAGTCTAGGGATGGCTCAGGCCTGGCATTTCATTACCGTCCTCTGTAACCTTGGGAGCAGGAAGCCAACTGCTCTCAGCCCCCTCAGCACCTGAAACATCAACCCCAGGTGAGAGGAGGAGGATGGGAGAGAGAGGCACTTGCCCCCTCCTCCTTGGTCTATTATCAGTGCTTTTCCCCAACAAGCTAATAATTGTTAATGCTTACCGCGTGCCAGGTATCGACCTGGGTGATTTATATACACTGTTTTAGATAAGTACACATTAGCAATATGAAGTGGAACTGGCTGAAGGGCTCTGAGCTAGTACGTGATTCCCTGCCCAGAGATTTCCAGGGCATCACGGTGCCTAGAGAAGCAGCACACGTTAAAGGAGCACAGGGGCATGTATGTATATGCAAAGCATCTATGCCAAACACCTCCCTCACAGGAAGTTCAGAGGTTCAGTAAAGAAGAAACATTCCACATTTCAATAAGTTGGGGATGCACATTGATTCACGTTGTGACATCTCTGAAATCAAGCTCTTACAGTTAGCACAGCGTTAAGATTGCAGGCATGACCTGGCCACCGTGGCTCAGTTATCACTGCCTCCGTGGTTATGAACGTGGCCACAGGCCTGCATCTGGTCATCACTGCTAGCTCTAAATCAGGCTAAAAGCTCCTTTGTCAGGTATAAAGACAAAGAAATCATATAGTTTAATAGCCAGGGGTTTTCTTTCTTTGGGGTAAATAAAATAATAGTGGAATTTACAATGACTAGTATCTTAGGTTCCATGGAATATGGTAACTGATGAAAATGCCTTGCATGTATGAGATCCTAAGTGTAATGGAAGTTTAGAGAAGGAAGAATTGATGAGATCTAGAGAGAGTAAAAATGTTCCACGAGGGGTATGGACATGGACATCCGAGCCCAGGGGATGTGAGAACACTCCGTGTTTTTGAAGCTGAAACTCTCCCGTCATCTCCTAGATCTATCCCTCTAGGACAGCGGTTCTCAACCTGTGGGTCGCGACCCTTTTGGGGGTCGAATGACAACTTTCACAGGGGTTGCCTAAGACCATCAGAAAACACATATATAATTACATATTGTTTTTGTGATTAATCACTATGCTTTAATTATGTTCAATTTGTAACAATGAAATTGGGAGTCACCACAACATGAGGAACTGTATTAAAGGGTCGAGGCATTAGGAAGGTTGAGAATCACTGCTCTAGGAGGTTAAACACAAAGCAAACAAACAAAAACTATGTGTGTGTGTGTGTGTGTGTGTGTGTATGCTTTTAATTGCATGTGTTTATATGTCCACATATATGTAGACATATAAATATAAACACATACAATTAAAAGCACAACTAAATATAAACACATGTGAACATAAACCTGTCTGTGGGTTTAAAATGTTATGACTTTAGTTATTTTTCTGTTTCCATCTGTCTTTCTATCACTCAGATCTTCTCTTTCTCCATCCTGTGGGACCCTCCCCACTGCCATTTCAGTGTAACCATCATTTGGAATTGAAAGTTGATTTTCATTCAGTGTTTATTTATTAAGGAAAGCATTAGGTCTTTCGTTCATAATTTATTTATTTATTTATTTATTTTTAAATATATTTTATTGATTTTTTACAGAGAAGAAGGGAGAGGAATAGAGAGCTAGAAACATCGATGAGAGAGAAACATTGATCAGCTGCCTCCTGCACACCCCCAAGTGGGGATGCACCTGCAACCAAGGTACATGCCCTTGACCAGAATCGACCCCGGGACCCTTGAGTCCGCAGGCCGACGCTCTATCCACTGAGCCAAACTGGTTCGGCGCGTTCATAATTTAAACCAAAGTGAACTGAACTTTCTACATCACTCCTCACAGAGATAGCAAACATGCTTCTGATCCATTCATCAAGCCGCTGTTTTCATCATCTGAGCACTAATTTGTCATTTTCAGTGTCTGACCTCCACATGGGGGTGTTGTCTCATCTTCTGCCCTGATGTGAAGCCCTCTTGTCTCCTGGATTGAAAGGGGGGGTGGCAGTAGCTAGACAGGGGGTTCCCTATAAATCATCTCCACGTGACAGTTCCATTTGTCACCCCTTTCTCTTTGTGCATTTGGGATGGAAATATTGAAGAGGTTACCACATTTTTCAGTATCTACACACTACATTAGAATCAGCCAGTTTAATCTTTTGTCAAAATGTGGCAGAATTCCTGTTGCCTGTGTGGCTGGGTGGTTCTGGGGACATCAGGCAGGTTCTCACGGAGCAAGGTCTTCATGGCGAATCCTCCTCCCGTGCCCACCTGCCCCTCACAGGCTGCTGTGCTGGTCAGGGCGTCTGCTTCACAGACTCTCCCAGGATGATTTGGTCTTGTTGTGTGTTTGTTTGTATTGTTTTTACTTTTAACTAAAATCCTAACTGGAAACCAATGTTAGAACTATCACGGGGAAGCCTCCAGGTGACAAAGAATTGTGATCACAGGGGGAGACGACTGGAACGTTACTGATGGCCCTGGAAAAGGCAGGAGATTGAGGACATCAGCTGTACGCATTGACTTGGTGAAAATTCAATTTCAAACCTATGTGTGACAGTGCCACTAAGATTATGGAATGTGCTGTCCAGACCGTTACCATAAACACTTCTCATGTATGGGTCTGGGAAATGGAGTACAATGTTTCTAGTGATTATACATAAAAATAATAAGATTTTGGCCTGGCCAGTGTGGCTCAGTGGTTGAATGTCAACCTATGAACCAGGAGGTCATGGTTAGATTCCAGTCAGATTCCAGGTCAGGGCACATGCCCGGGTTTTGGCTTGATCCCCAGTAGAGGGTATGTGATTCTCTCTCATCACTGATGTTTCTATCTCTCTTTCCCTCTCCCCTCCTCTCCCTGAAATCAATAAAGAATACATTAAAAAAAATACAGACTGTTATATAAGTTCCCTTGCCAAAATTGCCTGATAAAAAAGATAATATTTTGGACACATTGGATTAAATAAAATACATTATTAAAACTAATTTCAGTTTTATTAGAAAGCAGTGCACTAAGCAATATGCAAGGCACTTTCCTCAGGCTATCTTGTGAAGTCAGCATTATAAAACCCATTTTAAAGACAAGCAAACTGAGGCACGGAGAGGTTAAGCAATGTGCCAGTTGTCCAGCTTCCACCATGGTCTCCTTTTGACACTAAGTCTAGTGAGTTCTGTCTTCCAGTTCAGTGCTTCTCTTTCTCAGCAAAAGCTTCTACCTTAATGCAGTGTTCTTCTGAGTTCAAGCAGCAGTGCTACAACCTCCCCAACTGGCAAGAACTAGGAGGGTAGAAAGAGCGAGTGGATCACAGCCTCTTCAGGAAAAAGTCTACTTGTCCACCTTAAGAAGAGGCCTGTCACACAAATGCACAGTTACTGGGAATGACTCCTGGGAAATCCAAGAACAGAGAGTCATAGAACTGATCATAATTATGATATTCAGAGCAAAGTCATGCTCATCCTTTCATCACTTCCTTTTGCCCTCCGTTTCATGGAGTGCTGGTTAGATCCAGCATCTCTGGAACATCTCTTGATAGTTATAGATAGGATGGCATCCTCTCCAGCTTGTCAGAATGAGCCTCTCACAGATTTGCCTCTCGCTCCTCCCATGCACGAGGGACAAACTGCTGCTGATCCTCTCCTAAGAGCCCCTGGGCACCTGGACCTCCCAGATGGCTCTCAGTGTATTGTCTGAACACATTTCTGCGAGGTCACCTGCCATGTTCATTTAGCCTCCCTTCCACACCCAGTTCTGCACAAGTAAGCAGGAGAGAGATGGAAGAGTGATGGAGCTCAGGGAATGGGCAAGTCCATTTTTGCTTATTTGCTTAATCGTTCTAAGCTTCTGTTTATTTGAGTGTAAAATGGAAATAATCACTCCACTTGCAGGGTCGTGATGAGAAGTGAATGAGATGATAAACCTAATTCACCAGCTACTGTGTGCCTGGCACAATTAGGTGCTCAATTGATTATTTGATGCTCTCTGGTACTTAAAAATATTACCATAGATACTGTAATGAAATTGGTCTGGTTTCTGTTGTCTGTGTTAATGGGAAGAGAGGTGGTAAGTACAGAATGGAGTCCATTTCCTACCATCCATATCTCTTTATAGGAATCAGTTAATCATTGAGTATTCACTTACAATTTCAAAATGGTGTGTTGAGGGCCTTCTCGCCCATGCAGGAGACAGGGAGAGGCATCATGGTGAGTGATAGGATGGGGATAACTGGGTTTGGGGTTTTTTCTGCACTCTGTCTTGTTCTCGAGTTTTCATCTATGAATAGGTGGGACCTGACGAGATGATCTTTAGCATCATGTTCAACTATAAAGTTTCACGAAGCTGAAGGTTTCCTCCTATCCATCAGAAACGTGGATTCTAATATAGGCAATGACAACAATTAAACCACTAACTGCAGTAAAGGCTGGTAAAGGGAAAAGTCATGAGGGAGACAAATGAACTAGACTTAGATGTCAGGAGGCGGGGTGACCCCGCTCATCTGAGGGAACTGGTAAGTTTTCTTAGAGAAGCTGGCATTTGAAGTGTTTGAAGGATGGGCCAAATTTCAAACATGGAGGTGAGGGTGGTAAGAACTCCGAGCTGAGAGCCACATGCCAGCAATGACATGGCCGCGGGAAAGGGATTGGGAGACACGTACAGTTGTCATGGTCACCACCAAGGCTTTATGAGGCTCTCTGTCCAGTGCATGGTGCCTCTTTGTAGGTCTGGTTCACATAATTAACACCTGATCAGCCACAGATTCCCCGAGAGCAGGGTTCTTTCATTGTCAGTACTTTTCTCAGAGGAGAAAGCGAAGGATACTCTTAAGTTTCCCTGTTCAGAATCAAGATACACAACTTCCACTCTTTGATGCCTTGGTCCATACTTTTCCCTACCCAGGACACCCTGGGTAATTGCTTTTGAGTTTGGAAAGTTCTTACTTGGTCTTCAAAGTTCCGCTCAAATGTCACTTCTCAGATAAAGACTGTCTGTTGCTCTTCCCTGGAGGAGGAGATGATCTCCTGAAATTTGCTACCATGAGGGAGCATTGGAACCTAATTGTATCGCCAATAATGCAGTAGATAATTATGTTTACATGCAAGTCTTCTCTACAGGGAGGAACTTGAGGAGAGGGGTGGTATCCCATTAACCCTCTCCCTTCTCCTTGATGAACATATAGGCATACACTCACTTTTGTTGAATCAATCAATCAATCAATCAATAAAGAGATAAAGTCCTGTGGAGGCAAATTAATTAATGTCAGGGACACGCATCACATCTTAAACTAGAAGGACCAGGGAAGGTTATGGATTATACATTGAAATGGTGAAGCCGAGTTGGAGGGAAAAAATCAAGAAGTGAGGTATGGAAGAGCTATAACGGGATGGATGATACGGGTGCTGAATCCAAGAACTCAGGGCAAGTCACGGCTGCAGTGACAGGCTATTTCCTAGGCAGAGCGCTGGTGTTCACCCGGCCTAGAAGGAAGCATGCCGGACCGTGCAGAGCTCTGTCATGTAACCTGAATGCCTTTAAGAAAGTGTTCATCTTACAGGAGGTATTTATTATTTCCATAAAACACGAGTGGAATACATACAAACATACACCCATATAACTAAAGAACACTTTATGCATGAGGGACATGTGCCTGGGAAACTTGGAAACTTTTACACATTATTCACTTTTAAATAATTGGAGAGAAACTTTCATACAAAGGCATATGCTTTGATAACAGGAGTTATTTTAAGTTCAGAAATTTCAGCTAATCTTCCTAAAGACCTCAGGCTCCTACATATTTAATCCATGCAACGCCTCTTGGTGAAATGGTAATTTAACATGATGGTGCACTGGGAGGTGCCCTGAAAATTAAAATGCAGAGCTTCTGATTAATCACATTCTTACTTATGAAACAGAGTGTTCTGGGGCTCAGATGCTCTGGCTGTAAAAAATCAGTGGTGAGCTCCCTATTCAAGTGCCTTTTTTTCTCTTTACATTATTAAGCATCCCTTGCTTTATAGTTCTAAGTGATGCGGTGCGGTTTATAACTGAAGGGGCTGGTGACAATAAGTGTGGTAGCTTTCACAAATATATTGTTTTCCATCAGAACAAAGTTGTGAGGAAAAGATTGAGAATGCTTGTGATCACTGGATTGGGGGACTTGGCACCAGGCTGCTGTATGGCATGGTCAGGACCCTATGAAGTGAACAAGGGGAGCATCTCGTTTTGAGTGAGGTTCGAGAGAGAAGCTGTTCAAGTTTATTCTCTATCTAGCGATTGTATTTAGCAAATATTTACAGGTTCTCAAGGGGCAGGTGTAACAGGAATTTGAGTTATAGGCTTGGCACTGACACTTCTGGCAGCTATTTTTCCCGCCGCCCAAATTCTCTCAAATACTTCATTCTTTTACATTCAATACATTTTGGGTCTTCTTTCTGGATCAGAGCCAACTCTCTTATGTGCACTTGGAACTTAGGAGGCTTCTGTCTGCCCAGTAACTGGAGGGTGGAGGGTGGATCTTGCTGCCTCTTTCTCTGGGTTCTTCTCTGGTGCCTTCATCGGCGATGTCTGGACTTGCAGTGGGAGGGATTTCTATTCTTGATTTGGGAAAATGCTCTATTTATTAACTATGCATCTATAATTTCAGTTGAAATATGAATTCCAATTAAATGTTCCTGCAGGATTTTATAAGCAAAATATGGATTTAGGACCAGCTTATTTCAACTACTCACCTGCTCTTGTTCATTAATTCACTAAATGTTAATTAACTAGTTACCTCATGAAAGCTAATTCCTTAAGGTACTGAGAATATCCCCAGTGGATAAGAGAATATTGTCTTAGTCCCTGACCTCAGATGTTGAGATGGGGCTTTTACTTATGACAACTTTCACTGCGGGAATGAAAAGAGAAAACAGATTGAAGGGACAAACACGTGGGTTATTCTTCATATAAAATGGGATAGTCAGTACATAGAACAGTAAGACAATAGGCATGGAAATAGTGAACGATTAGAAAACATTTATTGGATAAACTATCTTTCCAAAAGATGTATGCCATTATTTCTGTGTGAATCTCAAAAGTCTATCCACCTCCAAAAATGTCAGCTTTCTTTTTCTCTCCTCTATGTTGCCCTATAACTGCTCCATATTCCCTTAATAGACTTCTCCCTATTTCCCTGTTCTTCCACACCCCTCTCCCCCTAGAATTTCCCTTCTGCTTTAACTTAATCCCCAGGCCATCTCCTTAGATGGAGTATACTTCATCTTTACTCTTAATTGCATTTTCCTGCCTCTCTTCTCTAAACTTTGTTAATACCCACCTCACATACAGTCTTTAAGGGAATTCATAAATGTTGCATCCCATCAGACTCATAACCTTTTGATCACTCTCATTGCCTGCCGGGTAGAGCCCAGGCTCCTGCGCGTTGCATTTGGTGGTGCTGTACAGTCTGTCCTCTGCGAGATGTTTCTGCGCAGCCGCCCCCCTAGCCAGATCCTTAGTCACACATCCATCTCTTCACCATTTCCTAACCGGCTCATCCTTGGATGGCACCGTAATTGTCCAGACCCCAGTTTCTTTCTGCCTGCCATCTTTGTCCTCTAGAACGTCTTCTTCCTTTCAATCCAAGACTTTTCTTCTCTAAGACTCATCTCAAAGATTAAACCCCTGTATGGAACCTTCTCTGATAATTCTTGTCACAATTGGTAGCGCTCTCTTTTTAATCAACTTACCTTAGGCATTTGCATATGTTCCCTTTCAGGAAAGAGAAAAGACAAGTCTATTTGAATGCGACTCAGGACTTCTTTCCTAATCTTTCCTAATCTCAGGCTCTTGATAGGCGAACAATACATATCTGTTCAATGGAAGAAGCAATACATCAGCGGTTCTCAACCTGTAGGTCGCGACCTTTGGTGGTGGAACGACCCTTTCACAGGGGTCGCCTAAGACCATCCTGCATATCAGATATTTACATTACGATTCATAACAGTAGCAACATTACAGTTATGAAGTAGCAACAAAAATAATTTTATGGTTGGGTCACAACATGAGGAGCTGTATTTAAAGGGCCAGAAGGTTGAGAACCACTGCAATACATGAACTAGATAGCAACATAACTGAAAAGAAGGTGGGATATGAGGTCTGTGATGATTTATGATCACAAGGAAACTATTCACCTTCCACCTTCACCTTGACTCCAGCTGTGTTCTCCAATGTCATCTTAGACAAGCCATTTGATCTTAAATCTGAGATGTATGTAAATGGGCAATTCTATGCTTATTAATCAAGAGACTTACTACAGTGAGTGCAGTGCCCTCTCTGAGCTGCTGAGTGAGCTTGGGCGAAGGGTTTCCCTTTTCTGGGCCTTGGTTTTTATAGCAATTATAAGAAGAAGTTGAACTAGATGAAAACTTCAGGTTTTTTTTTTAGCTCAGAAGTTTTAAAATAACATCGCTTGTCCAAATGCACATGAAGGTTGTTAAATTATAAGCAGTTTATCTAAACTTAATTTATTCCTGATTATGTATTCTTATACATTTAAATACAGTCTGTAATGTATGGTGTGATTTTATTTTGATAACTTTTAATAAACTTCCCTTAGGCATTTACCAATGTTCTCTTTCAGGAAAGACAAAAGGCAGGTGTATTTGAACCCTAGTCAGGACTTCTTGCAACATCTTTCATAGTCCTGATCTTTCTATTAATTTCCATGAATTATACTACTTCAGTTGTCCTTAGTAGTTTTATATTAAATTGTTGTTTTTTTTCTTTTGTCTCAAAACTTTTGACAACTTGCAGAGCATTCCCAGTCTCTGTCCCTCTGTAGCAGCTCAAAGCTCACCTTTTGGGGCGGGGGCCTTCAGTCATAGCACTTGCTCTTCTTTGCTCTGTTACATGTCATAGGAATAAGAGTAGAACCAACTTGTTAAATATTTGTTCCCATTGCTCTCAACAACCATCCATAAGTCTTTACTGCGGACCTAGGGAGCAGAATAATGAAGCCAAGATCCAATTATGAAATTTTCAGGACTTTTGTAATCTGGTTGGTAAACAGAGCCATGATTAAAAAGTATATTATATAAACCTTCACTAAAATTTATATTAAAAACAACATTGGTAGCCACTCCGAACTCATCACTTATATTTTGTTTTCCCTCATTCGGCCATTATGTGTGCTCCTGAGGTGGTTGCTGTGTCTGTGTTATGGAAACAGCACATGTGGATACTCCTGACTATCTTTCCTCAACTCTGTTCATTGGGTTCATGTTGGTAGCTTGAAATTGGCCAAAGTGGGAATATTTATGCCAAAGAAATCCACAAATGCTACAAATCAACCCTCCCACCCACCTCCCTAGCCAGGGGATAAGTATTTACCGTCGCACCCCGCTTCTAGGTGATAAAGTCAGAGGCCAAGGGCAGCTGGCTCCAGGAAATCCCAGTGTTCACGTATCAGCATGGCCGGTAGGTCGGAGCAGTACTTTGTATGCTAGTGCGGAGTCATAATTAAAAGGTAACTGGCAAGATAATTAAAAGGTAACCGAGAGAAACGTTCTGTGCTTTGGGCCAAGTGCTGTAATTAGTTTCAACACATGCTTTACCCGCTAGGATGGAGGATGCAGCAGGTAGTGCATATTCTGAATGCAATGAAAATGCATCAGCCAGAGTGGATGAATGCTTCTGATGAGTGTTGTTACAAAGCAGACAGCTACTTTCTCTTTGTCGGTGCAAATCAGAGATGTATAAAAATAAGCAGGAAAGAGAAGGAGCTAATATATACTGAGCATATACAGATACTTCCCATACATTGTTTTTCAATCATTAAATCAGTTTTAAAAGCAATTTTATTTACTTTTTAAAAATTTATTGTTATTGTTGAAAGTATTACACGCTCCCTTTTTTCCCCCACTCACCCCCTTCCCCCCCACCCCAGTGACCCCTTCCTCTTCATTCCTGTAGTCCTCTCCCAAGGCCTTCTCCCCACTATCGTCTGTGTCCATGGGTTACTCATATATGCACATACGTTCTTTGGTTGATCTCTTCCCTCTTCACCCCCTTCCCTCTGAGAAACCTTTAGTCTGTTGCATACTTCCATGTCTCTGGGTCTATTTTGTTTGTCAGATTATTTTATTCATTAGATTCCACATATGAGTGAGATCCTATAATACTTGTCTTTCTCTGACTGGCTTGTTTCACTCAGCATAATACCCTCCAGGTCCCTCCATGCTGTCTCAAGGTTAAGAGATCCATCTTTTTTATAGCTGCATAGCAGTCCATTGTGTAAATGTGCCACAGCTCTTTTTTATCCATTCATCTACTAATGGGCACTTGAGCTGTTTACAGATCTAAGCAATTTTATTTTATAGTAGTGAAATGGAGGATTAGAAAAAAAATTTTCCAAGATAGCATTGCAAGTAAGTGGCCAAGATTTTTAAACACAAATCTATGATTCTTTCATTCAACAAATATTTCTTGGGGGCATATTAGCCAGAAGAGCCTGGGTGCTGGGGGAAATGAATAACATCAGATCTCTCTACTCAGAAAGCTTATACTGTGGGAGGCAGATAAGTAATGAGTCATTATAGTCAGATGTGTAAATATTATAGAGGCCAGTACATCTGAGCATAAGGGACATACTCTATGTGGTCTCTGAGCTCAGGGCAGGCCCCTGCGAGTACTCTGATTTAAATATTACAGATAAACAGGAACTAGGCAGGTGGAACAGAATTAGGCAGGTGAAGAGCATTTTAGACAAAGGAAATAACATATGCCCAGGGCTGGGATCAAGAGAAGCAAGACAAGTTAATCTTAATGAGAGAAAGTTTTATTGATCATTTACATAATGGTTTATTCCTCCAGTTCCTTTAAGGAACCTATGAATAGGCTTTGCTACCTTAAGTGATGTTGCTCTTGATGGTGGAGTGCCTCGGTCACGAATCTCTGTCATCACAAGAATTTTGGGTTTTTATCTTGAATATAGAATTGCAAACAACAATAATAATTAGATTCGTGCTTTAGAAAGACCACTCTGTTTTGCATAACAAGTAAAAATCTGATGAGTAATTCGTTTAGAAATATTTGCTCACTTTTTTCGTGTGTGTGTGTGTGTGTGTGTGTGAACTGGGTGTGTGATGTGTCAAAATCTAAATATAGTGTCTGGGATGTGGCAGTTCTCAGCAGGCGGTGGCCTTTGTTTTTCTAAAACAGCAACTAAAAGATTCTCTTAATGAATATTTTTAAGGGAAAAGTAGAAAACAAAGAACAATTATATATGTATATTCTATCAAGCATACCTTTCCCAAGTCATAAAACAGGAAGAATTTATGAGCACCAAAGTCAATGGGGTTGGTTTGAAATGGGGGAAAAATTGAAAAAAAGAAAAAAGATGATAAATTCTTAGATATATAACACTATGGTAAAACTTGAACCTGAGAGTTTTACTCATGTGATTATGTTGGAATAAAAAAAGGAAATGCATAATTTATATATGATTCACCAAAACTGTATTAAAGATTAATCATAGAGGTCACACACCGAAAATGCAGTGACCGGGTCACTGAGAAAGATGGAGAGCTTGGAGCTATTTACTTTTTAATACATTTTGCCTCAGAGACTCAAGACAACCCACTTTTCCAGTCTTTCCATGTCCTCCTGCTGCTTGTCGTGTCCCCTCTGGGGTAGGCTGAGCCTGGTCAGCTGTGTCCGCCTTACGGTATTATCTCTTGGGGAGCCAATCTCCTTCCTAACCCCACCCCCAATGACCCCTGGCCCACCCTGCTGACCCAAACAGAATCTTCATTTCTGTCTCCTGGCAACTCAGTGCTCTTAGTGTTGCCAGACCCCAGACATTTTTGTTTTTGTTGCTCATTAGTTTTTTTCCTAAAATAACATACAATATTATATTAGTTTCAGGTGTCCACATAGTGATTAGACATTTATATAGCTTACGAAGTGGCCATCCCAATAAGTCTAGTACCCCTTGGCCCTACATATAGTTACTAAATATTATTGTCTAAACTCCCTGCGCTGCACAGATGCACAGACTTTTGACTCATGCTATTCCCTTCACCAGTGCTGTATTTTCTCTTTCAACCCCGAGACTTCATTCCTCAAGATTCTAATTTTCCTTTCTTTTTAAAAATATATAGTCATTAATTTCAGAGAGGAAGAGAGAGGGAGAGAGAGAGAGAGAGAAACATCAAAGATGAGAGAGAATCATTGATTGGTTCCCTCCTGCATACCCCACACTGAGGACCGAGCCCAAAACCAAGGCATGTGCCCTGACCAGGAATTGAATCGTGACCTCCTAATTCATAGGTCGATGTTCAACCACTCAACCACACCAGCTAGCCAAGACCCTAATTTTTCTATTCTAATAACACTTTGTTCTTACAGTGAAGTAACTTGCACTTTGCATTATAACAGGGTCTCTCTGCTTATCCTCAAAGACTGTAGGTTTCTTTGGACAATAAACTATGGAAAAGGGTTTAACATCTATGAGCACTCCCAAAGTGTCAGAAATTATTCTGGATGATTTGCAAAACATCCCGGTCAGTCTTCAAACTGACTGTCCAGCAGACGTTATCATTTCCATGTTACAGAAGAGTCACCCAGCCCACTAAGTCCTCCAAGGGGCCCTGCTGGTGAGGATGTAAACTGAGTCAGGACCTCTGCTCCTTTCACTCCGTCAGAGTTTCTTTATTTTGTGCCTGGACATGCCTTTTCTAGATGCTGCATCTGGATGGTTGTCGCCCTCTCTGGTTCTCTGGGGGTTATTTATATTTCCTTGGAAGTTTCTAAGGATTTTACCAGACAATGAGTGTGTAGTGGGTCCAAGAGTAGTTCACCATGAGGAATGCAGGGGAGACGTCAGAGGGAGACGTCAGGAGCTGGCGTGACGGT
Source organism: Myotis lucifugus (assembly GCF_000147115.1). Taxonomy (NCBI): domain Eukaryota; kingdom Metazoa; phylum Chordata; class Mammalia; order Chiroptera; family Vespertilionidae; genus Myotis; species Myotis lucifugus. The sequence continues at coordinate 923,141 of NW_005871213.1, read as the reverse complement.
CTAATGCACATGGACAGAGACCTGCCACTGTAGTGACCAGCCAGTCAACCAATGGCCACTGTGGTGCCAGGGAGCAGATGTAGGGGAGGACGCCTACCTCCCAGCCTGCATCTGTGTGAGAGCAGCACCGGGCAGTCAGGGCAGCATCTGCAGCTGCTCACTGGTCAAGCCAGTCATCCAGGATGCTCCTGAGAATCAAAGCTGTGATGGCCATTGTCCTGCTGGTCCATGAAGGAGGCAGCCTCTACCTGCTCATGACCTCAGGCAACCGTCTTCCCCACCCACAGGAGAGAAGCAACTCTTCAGCCTGTAGCTTGTGTACTCTTTGCAAATGACTTATCGCTCTTGTATAATGAAATTATCTAAGATTGACCTTAAATTTGTTTTCTTGGCCAAAAAGTAGAGGTCTCTTAAATAAACGACTTAAAAATATACTTTTTTACTTTAAGGAAAACGGTACAAACTTCCATCTCTATAACCAAATTTTTTAATCTCCTTGATTCCTCTAACTCTGCGAAAATGGCATCACGGCCCATACTTTTAGGGGAAACTAAAGGCCAGAGAGACAGGCGGTTGCCAAAGTCATGGGACAAGGGAACAGCAGAGCTGAGGTGTGATCTCAGGTCTCTTGTTGTTGAAAGTTTTTTCCATCGCATCTCTGTTGATGAAGAAGGAAAAAAAAAGGCAAAGAAATAGTAAGAAGTGTCCCCAGGGTTGTTTTTGACACAGCTTATCCATGTGGAGTTACTAACTGGAACTCAACACTTGGGTTGTTTTTGATCAGTTGATGGCCCTGGTGACAAGAGTGTGAATAGTTTAGGAGGAGATTGGCGAGGGGAACAGTGTCTCTCCTGACACACATCACAGCATCGAGCATTTTCAGACTTTGCCTGCATCAGTCACATGCATGAAAGACTTAAATCATATAGGAAGGCTGCTGTGTCTTTAAAGCCCCATCTGAATACATGTGAAAACTGATGACACTAAAGGACGTTGCTTTCCAAATTAAAAGAAAAATCTAAAACTTTGAAAAGGAGTTAGGAGTGCTTTTGACTCAAGGTAGAAAAAAATCCATTAAAATCGACTTTCTCATTTTCTCAGCATGGCTGATGGGCTAGCGTTCATTTATTCAGTTTCAAATGAAATTCAGAAAGTGGCCAGAATGCCACACACTGGAGTCTTTAGACTTCTGTCCTGCCTTTGACATTCAAACTAGCAACAGACAGTCCTCCCGAGGGGAAGATGTGTTAGTTGTGATTGTGAATGTCCTCAAGTTCCACGGGCTGATGGCTCACTGCTGAGCTGAGCTTCTACTCTGTGTGTCTGTACAGGGCCCCATCTTCCACTGGGTTCTCCTCCCGCAGTCTTTCTGAAATCACCAGAGTGATTCCACATCACCAAAGTCAGTTTGGGTTTTTGGCATGGTTAACATATACCAGGAAGAGCTTTCTGCTCTGCAGTTAAACCTGGCAGACAAATAATAGCAACATACAACAGGTGGCTCTTACCACCAAGCCCCATGATTGACCTGCTTCACTACTTCTATTCCTGACTTGGTTTAGATTTTCTTTATTGCCAATGCTTTCTACAGCATTGTATAATTTTCTTTATATTTATACTACAGATCGATTAATTTAATTTTTTCACCCAGGTGATTATTTTCTGGTTGTTAATTGCTATGGTATGTATGTCTATCTTTTACGATATAGGAAATCTTATTGCCAGTGGGAGAAACCTTGATAATTATGAATACTTCTTCAATCTGCCGAGATTTAGCTACATCGACTTCAACTTTCCCAGGCTTGATTGAGGGTTTTCCCTGCTCATTCTACAGTCTGGGGCTGCATCCCAAGAGCTTCTGATTTTGTCTACTGTTCTTTGCCCTCTTGAATTAATTTTACACTCTGATTTCTCCCCTATAGCATGTCCCTGTAAATTGCCTGACAGCCACTAACTTTAATCAGGACTGGTTTAAGTCCCATGGCTCTGTATCAGTCAGAGTCCAATCAAGAGAAATAAACTACACAGTAACTGGAACAGATAAATGTAATATAAAGAATCCTTTTTGATAACTACATGGAGAATAGCTATGAGAAGGCAAGAATAACTTTGAAAATTATTTTAAAGTTAAGGGGGAAAAGCATGGAAAGGATAAACTTGTAAGGGGGTTAAAAGTTCCTCTCTAAAACTAGAATCCATCCGGACCTCACAGGAGAAGGTGTAGTTGTAGCTCCCTGTAGTTACGGCGCTGGGGTGCTCTGGGCCATACCTGGTCAACCCATCAGTCACTGGACAAGCAGACAACATCTGTCCTGGGTGCTGCAAGGAAAAGGCTTGTGAGCCAACTACTGGGGTGCCTGCAAGAGTCCCTGGAAATCTGCCCACAGGGAGCCACTGAAACACAAATAGTGTTCCACCTCGAAAGTTCCCCCTCCCCCCATTCCATTATGCCTTTCTTAGACAGCTCTGTTCCTTTAACAGTGCTTCAGTGACCTGGCTTCCTCCATATTCTCTCTCTTGTTTTATTGTTAACTGTTTGTGAATTGCCAATAATTTTTGTTAAAGGAAAGGGAAAAAATAGGCCGTCAAAAGTGTATTTCACTCATTAAAGTGGCTGGATAAAATTTAAGCCAACATTTGATCTTCTGAGAGCAATAAAATCCATATCTTCATTCATTCCTGTTTGCCCCATGAGAAGCTGTCATAGTCAACTACTGGAAGCATTAACTTTTTGTAGACTCTCATTTCTATTCTGGTTGCTGTTGAGTGAAAAAGGAGATGTAAAGACATCAATGAGAAAATTCACCAAAATCCATTAACCTACAGAGCTTGCGCTCTTCCTGACATGCAAGCTGGAGTAGGTTCTCGAAATAAGGAATGTCACACCAAAGAGGCAGATGACATCACACCTCCCCATCCTCTCCAGCTAAGCGTATTTCCAGGTCTTTATTTATACTCCATTTCCTCTTGCCACAGTTGAGAGGTTCCTCTGTGGAATATCATCGGGAACATTGGACTGCTCTAACCACACTGCCCACCCCTCTCTCTGTCCTGGCCACCTCCCAGTGTTCCATTTCTGCACTGAAAATTATCCCCCCCCCCCCATCGAATTTCTAATCTTCTGATTTCAGCACAAATATCACTCTCTCTGGGAATATAATATGTCCATGACCTTCCTGACTAGGTCAAAATTTCTCTCAAGGATTCTCACACTATCTTGAATCTCCCTTTCATAACACTTATCAAAATTGCAGATTTGGCCCTAACCGGTTTGGCTCAGTGGATAGAGCATCAGCCTGTGGACTCAAGGGTCCCAGGTTCGATCCTTATCGAATTTCTAATCTTCTGATTTCAGCACAAATATCACTCTCTCTGGGAATATAATATGTCCATGACCTTCCTGACTAGGTCAAAATTTCTCTCAAGGGTTCTCACACTATCTTGAATCTCCCTTTCATAACACTTATCAAAATTGCAGATTTGCATTTATGGTGTAATTTTTTTTATTATTCTGTCTCCTCCTACCTGACCATTTGCTTGAAGAGTTCAGTGGCGATGGTGTGTTCATTTATCATTGTACCTGGTCATCTAGGATGTATTCATAAAGGGGCCACCTATTGTCCTGTCTCTCTCTGTGCTTCTGCCTTCCTCTAGGCCAGCAGTTCTCAACCTGTGGGTCGCGACCCCTTTGGGGGTCGAATGACCCTTTCACAGGGGTTGCCTAAGACCATTGGAAAACACATATATAATTACATATTGTTTTTGTGATTAATCACTATGCTTTAATTATGTTCAATTTGTAACAATGAAAATACATCCTGCATATCAGATATTTACATTACAATTCATAACAGTAGCAAAATTACAGCTATGAAGTAGCAACGAATATAATTTTCTGGTTGGGGGTCACCACAACATGAGGAACTGTACTAAAGGGCCGTGGCATTAGGAAGGTTGAGAACCGCTGCTCTAGGCCTTCTGGATGACTCCTTCTCCAAGGTTGGCTTGCTGATCCGGCTCGCGCTGGTTCCTAAGTGACTTGCTGTGATTTGCTGCCTGCCACCTGATTGCTCCTCTCTTGGTGAGCTGGTGCTGCCCTGCTGTTCCCACGGAAAGCTGCACCCTCTGCTTCACTCCCTTTATTGTAGTTTTTATCCATTTTATCCACCAAGAGTCTCTTTCTCACCTTCAGAGTCACACTGTCTCTTTTTCAAAGCATTTCTTTGAAATCCTGGCTGTGCCTTCGCCCAGAGCCTGGCCTCCCTGCCTTCCCTCACCTGGCAAGTTCCTGCTTCCTCACTTGTAATCACGGCCCCACAGAGCTCACACCCTCCACAGCACCATCTCAGCCCAAGTGAGGGGTCCCATCCATGAGCCAATTCGCACAGCTCAGCACGGGGACTGCGTGTCTCATTAAGACGAAGCTCCAGGGAGTGGCATGAGCATCCCAGGGTCTCAGAGCCCAGGCTGTGCATGAGGAGCAAGCGAGAGAGCAGATGTTGTCAATGACCAATGACACAGCTTTTAGGAGCAGCCAGGAGCTGTCTTAAAAGGCTCTTATTTCTAATTTTTGTTTTATAAGTAGCAATTCAAATGACAAGAAAGTTAAAGTAAAAATATTTATTTGTAATGCTATTTCATTGCTCAAAGTAGATGTAGATGATATGAACCTCAAAAAATAAAAAGACCATTTCCCTAAGAACATGCCACTTTTAGACTTGGTGCTGTATCCCAATATCCCAGAATGTGTATCCTAAATAAGCAGGTCCATTCATTAATTTGGCAGATGGTGAGTGAACACTGCTTCTCTTAATTACCGAGCTGGGAAGAGAGGAATGAATGGACTGGCTGACGTTTCTCACGGTGCTTCTAGAGTTAGTGTGCACAGTGATCTGGCGAGTGGAAGCGTCTGTTTGATACTTCATACATGATTTTTATTTTTATTTTTTAAAATATATTTTATTGATTTTTTTTTACAGAGAGGAAGGGAGAGGGATAGAGAGTTAGAAACATCAATGAGAGAGAAACATAGATCAGCTGCCTCCTGCACACTCCCTACTGGATATGTGCCTGCAACCAAGGTACATGCCCTTGACCGGAATCGAACCTGGGGCCCTTGAGTCCGCAGGCTGACGCTCTATCCACTGAGCCAAACTGGTGAGGGCCATGATTTTTATTTTTTAAAGTGACACATGGTCCTGTTAGTCCTTGATGGCATTAAGTAATACAAAGTTTTTGGCTCCTTCAGTTGCTTCCATTTTTCTAATTGAGGGATTTCTGCTACTCGCCCCCACTCCATCCCTTTCTCAATTTGGTATTTTTATGACTGGAGTGTGGTACGAATTAGTGTTCTGAAATATGGCATCCACAGCATGTTCATAACACAATTCAGCAGGCAGAAGAAAAGGCCAGGTGATTTAAAGCTTGCAGTCTGGCTGCCTAAGCACTCTAAGTGAGTCCCCTAAATTGTGCAGGTCCTCCTTTATTACCTATTAAGGCTTGGCAGGAATAAGCCATTGCCGGGTCTATTTTAAAGTTTAGGGGCTTCTGCAGTAAAAAGTCCAGGGATCCACAAAAGGAGTGTTTGTTTCACTAGAAGAGAATGAGACGGAAATCCACCTTGATATCTCAGATCCTCAGCAGTGTAGGTCCAGCGACTACAGAAGGCAATGCCTACTGGAAAGTTTTGCTGAGTTTCCCTCTTATTCCATCCTCACTATCATTGTCTTCCTTCAAGGTGTTTTCTTTCTCTCCTAGATCGTTAAAAACACAGCAATTCTTCTATACAGTATTGCTCTCCTCCACCTAATTTCCATGTTGCTATTAAATATTTTGAAATTACAATCCTAATGGTTTTCTCACCTTCTTAGAGCTACTGGTTATTACCTTCACAATAGAGTTCAAACCGCTTAGCAGAACATACTGCAGCTTTGTATTTCATGTCCCAGTGAGCTCTCGGTCTTCCTGTCTCACCATGTCCCTTTAAGCATTCAGAGTTCTAGCCAGGGGCAAGCTGTGCTGGGCATTCCAGGACCCTCAGGGGGCTTCACATATGTTGCATCCCAGCTACTTGGAAATATGTAGTCCCTTGTTTATTATTTTACCATGGTTTTCTGAGACCCATTGCCAACTTTTCTTTTATATATATATATATTTTACTGTATTAATGGCAGGTGAAATGATGGTAGAAAAATGTATTCCTTCTCCTGTCATGCCACAAAAACGAATCGCTGTTATTACGCATGCCCCTTCTTTGCTTTCTTGCATGTGTTTGTGCACGCACTGCATTTATACGGCCTTTAGAGCAAAGACAAACGTCAGTGGAGCTTCTGTGTTTGTTTTCCTTTGTTCATGGTGGCGGAAGCTTGTGTCATCATTTGAGTGATCTTTCCATAAGATAGCATGGCTTCTCCGGAGAGGGGTCAGAATGCCAGTTGTTCGTACACCAGAGGCCCTACTTGCTTCTCAAAGTTTGATGTGGAGCAGTCTGAGACTTCTATAGCCAAACTGTGAATTCAGAAATAAAAAAATAATAATACTCTGAAAGCCCATATACACTTAGTTTATAAAAGGAACCCTCATTCAGAAAGTATTGATTCTTTGTTGGCATCATTCTAGCAACCATGGTTTCCGGATTTCCTAAATCAGATCACCTTTAAAGCAGAAAATGTGAAGAAGATTGATAACTGTGTCATTTCCACTGAGTATCTATTGATTAGCTGAAGCCCTATTGTATATGCTCTGCAGCTACTAGAATGTAGAACACGTGGTCTTGTCTTCCAAGATCTTAGTATGAATTCAGAAGACTTGGCGCATATGAGCATAGCGATAATAGTACAGAGCAGAGCACTCGGCACATCAAAAAGAGTCATAGACGTTTGTTTTCAGGGTTTAGAGGAGGGAATACAACAGACTTAAGTCTGAAATTGAAGAGTGAAATAGAAAATTGAAACAAAACCCAAAGCGATGTAACTAGCACAGCATTGACATGTGAGGGCGTGTGGTTTCCATCCACTGAGACACAGCGTGGCCTCAACTGATTGACTGCAGCTGTTATTAAGGATGCCAAGACATTTACATACAGAAATTCGTCCGGTAATGCTATTTGGCTATTGTTATTGGTGAGCTAATACCCATCAGGAAAATCCACTCCATAATGGCAGGAAGGTGGCAGAGTGGTTCTAAGAAGGGCTCCAAAGTCTACTGCCTGGGGTTGAAGCGCCAGCTTCATCAGGTGCAAGCCTGGACCTGTTTTGAACCTGCCTGTGTCCTCATGTCTTAACTTAAAAATGAGACGACAAGCATAACTTCATCAAAGGGCTATTGTGAAGCTTGAATGAAATAAACTTTGTAAAGCACATAAAACAATGTCTGACGTATAAAGTTTAATACACGCTGTTTCTTACTAATAATAAAAGCAAGTGTGTTGTCAACACTTACCTATGTATGAGGCATGGTTCTACTAGTCATTTTTTTTATATCTATTCACTCAATCATCGCATCAACCCTAGGAGGGTGATACTGTCTTTATCCCCATTTTTCATTTGAGAAAACCTAACCACAGAGATATAAATAACTCGCTCAAGGACCCACCCACTTGAGTAGCAAAGCCATAATTTTCTCCAAGGGCTTTCTCCCTAGACTCTTTGTAATGGTGCCACCACAATATTGTTCACAAGAAAAAATATAAATATCTGAGTGACATGGAAATATAATAAGTCACTGATCTCCTGAGCAGTGAACACCTTTTCGTCAGAGGATTAGAGCAAAGGGCATCCAGGTGGGAGACTGGACTAAATAACCTGTGCGGTTAATAATGGTTTATTTTAATATTGGCCACTGCCAATAAAAATTATGTTTTATTTTTATTATTTATGGAGTAGATATATTTATCTCCACTTAAAGTATACTGTCAGAAATTGTTTACATATGGGACTTAACGCTCTAATTAGCTTAAAAATTGTATCTGTAATTATATTTTTATGATTATATATACTATTATGTATAATTTCATATACTTAGATGGGAAATTGTTCATCCTCCATTTTTATAGAAAAATATTTCCCATCCATGCAGGAGGTACGTACATGTATGAATTTAGCACAGTTTCTAACATCAGTGGGTTTGAGCTCTATGTAGGCCACCTGTTTGCATAAAATTCTCCTTGTAAAATGGGGAAAATATGTACATGATAAGATTGTTGTTGCCAGAACCAGTTTGGCTCAGTGGATAGAGCGTCGGCCTGCGGACTGAAAGGTCCCAGGTTCGATTCCGTTCAAGGGCATGTACCTGGGTTGCGGGCACATCCCCAGTAGCGGATGTGCAGGAGGCAGCTGATCGATGTTTCTCTCTCATCGATGTTTCTAACTCTCTATCTCTCTCCCTTCCTCTCTGTAAAAAATCAATAAAATATATTTAAAAAAAAGATTGTTGCAAGGAATTGCTGAGATAATTCATAGAACATGGCAAGTAGTAAATACTAATTATTATTTTTCTACTATCTCAGTGAGTTGTTAATTCATCAGTAAGTGCGAAGGCAAGCATACACATACACCTGTCAAAAATGCAATTAATTTGTTAATGAACATTCTTCTTCTCTTTATATTTTTTCATTGTAAAATACAAAACCCATACAGAAAAGTAGACAAATCATGAATGCACAGTTCAATGATTTATCAGAGAGTAACTATGACAAAGAAATACAATATTTCCAGGCTAAAATATTCTTTCTGAGTGCAATTTGTGGCAGGTGGAATTACTTTTCTGGTCACTCTCAGGTATTACAAACAGTTCAGTCAGTGTAATAACCATTCTGTTTTTCACTTTGAGGACAGTATTCAATAAATTACACAAGATAGTTAACACTTTAAAAAACCGAGCATGTTCTAAATGTGGTTTCCCCAATGGTTCTGAAGGGGGGGAAATGAAGGAAGGAAAGAATGAGGGTGCTAGTATATTTTTTAAAATTTTGTTTTATTGCTTAAAGTACTACAAAGAGTATTACATATGTCTCCTTCCCCTCCCCGCCTTGACCTTCCCCGGCCTCCCCTACCCCCCAGTGTCTTGTGTCCATTGGTTATGCTTATATGCATGCATACAAGTCCTTCGGTTGATCTCTTACCACACCCTACCCGCCCCCCCCCCCCCCCCCC